>NC_092151.1:91693431-91695931 GCF_045791955.1 Oncorhynchus clarkii lewisi | reverse complement strand
ACCTTAACCCGTAACCCTAACCCTAACCCTAACCCTAACCCTACCCTAACCCTAAAATTGAACCTCTTACCCCAACCCCAACCCTAATTCCAACCCAAACCCTAATTTTGTCCCTAACCCTAAACCTAACCCCTTACCCTAACCCTAAAACCTAACCCCTTACCCTAACCCTAAAACCTAACCCCTTACCCTAACCCTAATTCTAACCCGAACCCTAATTGTGTCCCTAACCCTAAACCTAACCCCTTTCCCTAACCCTAAAATCTAACCCCTTACCCCAACCCTAATTCTAACCCAAACCCTAATTGTGTCCCTAACCCTAAATCTAACCCCTTACCCTAACCCTAAAATCTAACCCCTTACCCCAACCCTAATTCTAACCCGAACGAACCCTAATTGTGTCCCTAACCCTAGACCTCTTACCCTAACCCTAAAATCTAACCCCTTACCCTAACCCTAATTCTAACCAGAACCCTAATTGTGACCCTAAACCTAAACCTAACCCCTATGCTTTGCCTCATGAGGATATGGGAAATGTCCCCACAAGGGAGAATGTTCCTTGTTTAACAATCCTTGTGGCGTCTTTTGGGTGTTTTAGGTCCCCACAAAGATAGAAGAACCAACCAACCCACACACAAACACACGCACACACACACATGCACACACACACACACACACACATTCTGAGAATGTGGCCCGGTTTACTTTTAAAGTCAAGACAATTTTCTCACCAAAAGTTTTGATATATACTTCTTTGCAACAAACTCCTCAACAGATTTGTGAAAACAGCATTCATACTAAGATCTCTCACACATCAGATCTCTCTCAGATCTCTCTCAGATCCCTCAGATCTCTCTCAGATCTCTCTCAGATCTCTCTCAGATCCCTCAGATCTCCCTCAGATCCTTCAGATCTCTCTCAGATCTCTCTCAGATCTCTCAGATCTCTCTCAGATCCCTCAGATCTCTCTCAGATACCTCAGAGCTCTCTCAGATCTCTCTCAGATCTCTCTCAGATCCCTCAGATCTCTCTCAGATCTCTCTCAGATCTCTCTCAGATCCCTCAGATCCCTCAGATCTCTCTCAGATCTCTCCCTTATCCCTCAGATCCCTCAGATCCCTCAGATCTCTCTCAGATCCCTCAGATCTCTCTGAGATGTCTCTCAGATCCCTCTCAGATCTCTTGCAGATCTCTCTCAGATCTCTTGCAGATCTCTCTCAGATCTCTCTCCCTTCTAGCCTATAGTGTTTTGGCAGGTGAGACCTGATCTAAGTGAATAAAAAAAAACTGAGCGTTAAGGTACCATCTGAGGACCGGGGGGGGGGGGGGGGGGGGCTTAAAAATTGACCTGACACACTGATTAGGGCTATTAGTCACTCGTTGCTCTAACCTCATACAACAACAGGGCTTCTTGAAATGATTCCCAACCCCCCTCGCAGTAAACTGATCTTTCCTAATGCGGTGTGGAATGGACATTAAAGGTGAGCGCTGAATTAGCCAGTGGAGTAGCTACGTCAGTGTTCCTGTTGCCAGACAGCTGGCCCACGAGGCTGCTGGGAGCCAGAGGAGCTATTCCAATACGTTTTTTTCTTCTCTTCTTTTTTGTGTGTGCTAAATACTGCAACCCGACGAACAGACTGCTTTGATTCAGTTCAACTGCTGTTATTCTACCCCTACACCTCTCCTTGTTGATGATCCCAAAACAGTAGGCTTTGAAGGGGAATATTGGACAGTAGCTGGAAGCCCTGGCACTTGTTTCATCGCAGAGAGAAACGTCTGGAAGAGAACAAAGAAGGGCTACCTGTCATCTGAGGGCTCATCTGAAACGGGGGATAAACTGCTGTTTCAGAAGCTCCTGTCTCTTTTAGGGCTTCTCTCTCTCTCTCTCTCTCTCTCGTTGAGCTGGATATTGCTTCAGGTGGTCTTTAGATGAAAAAGGTCCTTAATTAAAGGGAAGGATTCTAATATTCTCTAAGCCGTCAGAACCTTTGTAAGCAGATATTTTTGTTACTGACCGTGCATATACCTCAGTCTTTCTCACAACAGAGTTTTAGACAGGAGACATGGAATAAAGGAAAAACAAGAAAAAACTCAAACTTCCTTCTCTGAAACTCATCATGGTAAACTCTGTCGGGCTGCTACAGGCCTCTCCTTTCCATCCCAACTATATTCCCTCTCTCCTTCTCTGAAACTCATTATGGTAAACTCTGTCTGGCTGCTGCAGGCCTCTCCTTTCCCTCCCAACTATATTCCTTCTCTCCTTCTCTGAAACTCATCATGGTAAACTCTGTCTGGCTGCTACAGGCCTCTCCTTTCCCTCCCAACTATATTCCCTCCCTCCTTCTCTGAAACTCATCATGGTAAACTCTGTCTGGCTGCTACAGGCCTCTCCTTTCCCTCCCAACTATATTCCCTCTCTCCTTCTCTGAAACTCATCATGGTAAACTCTGTCTGGCTGCTACAGGCCTATCCTTTCCCTCCCAACTATATTCCCTCCCTC
>NC_092151.1:91665940-91693331 GCF_045791955.1 Oncorhynchus clarkii lewisi | reverse complement strand
TAGGTATAGAATCAGGGTATATTTACTAGATAGGAGAATCAGGGTGTATTTACTAGATAGAAGAATCAGGGTATATTTACTAGTTAGGAGAATCAGGGTATATTTACTAGATAGGAGAATCAGGGTATATTTACTAGGTATAGAATCAGGGTATGTTTACTAGATAGGAGAATCAGGGTATATTTACTAGGTATAGAATCAGGGTATATTTACGAAGTATAGAATCAGGGTGTATTTACTAGGTATAGAATCAGGGTGTATTTACTAGGTATAGAATCAGGGTGTATTTACTAGATATAGAAACAGGGTATATTTACTAGGTAGAGAATCAGGGTATATTTACGAAGTATAGAATCAGGGTACATTTTAGTGGATATAGAATCAGGGTATATTTACTAGGTATAGAATCAGGGTATATTTACTAGGTAGAATCAGGGTATATTTACTAGGTAGAGAATCAGGGTATATTTACTAGGTATAGAATCAGGGTATATTTACTAGGTATAGAATCAGGGTATATTTTCTAGGTATAGAATCAGGGTATATTTACTAGGTAGAGAATCAGGGTATATTTGCTAATTATAGAATCAGGGTATATTTACTAGGTAGAGAATCAGGGTATATTTACTAGATAGAAGAATCAGGGTATATTTACTAGGTATAGAATCAGGGTATATTTACTAGATAGAAGAATCAGGGTATATTTACTAGATAGGAGAATCAGGGTATATTTACTAGATAGGAGAATCAGGGTATATTTACTAGGTATAGATTCAGGGTATATTTACTAGGTATAGAATCAGGGTATATTTACTAGGTATAGAATCAGGGTATATTCGCTAGGTAGAGAATCAGGGTATATTTACTAGATAGAAGAATCAGGGTATATTTACTAGGTATAGAATCAGGGTATATTTACTAGGTATAGAATCAGGGTATATTTACTAGATAGAAGAATCAGGGTATATTTACTAGATAGGAGAATCAGGGTATATTTACTAGGTATAGAATCAGGGTATATTTACTAGGTATAGAATCAGGGTATATTTACTAGGTATAGAATCAGGGTATATTCACTAGGTAGAGAATCAGGGTATATTTACTAGATAGAAGAATCAGGGTATATTTACTAGGTATAGAATCAGGGTATATTTACTAGATAGGAGAATCAGGGTATATTTACTAGGTATAGAATCAGGGTATATTTACTAGGTATAGAATCAGGGTATATTTACTAGGTATAGAATCAGGGTATATTTACTAGGTATAGAATCAGGGTATATTCACTAGGTAGAGAATCAGGGTATATTTACTAGATAGAAGAATCAGGGTATATTTACTAGGTATAGAATCAGGGTATATTTACTAGGTATAGAATCAGGGTATATTTACTAGGTATAGAATCAGGGTATATTTCCTAGGTATAGAATCAGGGTATATTTACTAGGTAGAGCTTCAGGTTCAAAAAGGAAGGTCTGTGTGTTAAAATGAAAAACCTACAAGACAGACAGAAGGGCTGATCTCCATTGCAGAACCAGAGTTGCGTCCCACATAGCACCCTATCCCCTATGTGATGCACTACTGCCCTACGGACCCTAGTCAAAAGTAGTTGACTATATAAGGAATAGGCTTCCATTTGGGATAGCAATAAGTTGGTAGTATGATTGATTCAGCTGTAGATAAGCCCTGGGTTCTGCTGCTGGCAACCATGAGTTGGTTCCTCTGTAATGATAGCTTTATAATTAAGATTAAAAACCAGCGTGCCTAGACAAGACACGCTGGCTGAGTCGGGGGCTTCCCTGGTGACACCTGGAATAATTGGAGAGAAGTGTCTGAAATCACAGTCCCCCCCCCCGTGATATCACAATGAGGAACATAACGGACACAGAGCGATGGGAAGATAATTAACAGAATAAGCACAAAAGTTCATCTTCACATAAATGCAAAATGTTTGTATATTTCGAGGTATAATTGTTAGGCCTTTATTTTGACATTTGTGTCCAAAAAATGAAGAAAGAACTGAATCATTAGTATAAAAAGGGCGTGTGTGATAAACAGCAGATTGTGTGTGATTGTGGTGATACATCGTTCCAAAATGGTGAACAATCTGTCAACGAGTGATCACGCTGACTCGCTGACTCGCTGCCTCGCTGACTCGCTGACTCGCTGACTCGCTGACTCGCTGACTCGCTGACTCGCTGCTACTTCAGCATGAAAATAACATCTACGTTAAACACTTCAAATCAACTTTTAAATTCAACGTGCTTCTTCCTTCAGGAGTTCTATAGGAAGTCAAGGCCACTTTGATTCAATGAAATCAGACCAATGTGATTGTGGAGAGCATGTGCAAACCACAGATTTTTCCTGTGTATTTCAAGGTCAGAGATGTGTTAGAAGGACAAAAAAAAAATGGCTAACAATACACCCCAAATAGGGCATAGGTGAATGTGTGCTTTATGCTAGTTTCCCTGACATCCTGTTCTAAACAATGGTTCTACAAGGCAACTGACATCACAACAATCCATTACGGGTCATCACGTAGGGCTCCATGTTCAAAGAGGCTGGTTATTCCTTACCTTTCGCTGTTGTCTACCATCTGATGAGCCTGAAGTTTAAGCACGCATCCCAAATGGTACCCTAATTCCTATATATTGTGCTACTTTTGACCAGAACCCTTTATGCCGTTTGGGACTCAAGCCTAACTCGACGTCTCTCAGACGGCTAATAATCACATCAAAGGTGTGTCGTGTCATGAGGCAGATTTAACCGAGAGGGTTTTGGAGAAGCATTTGCATGCATCTGTACGCCCGGGCTAAGAGCCTGATGTCATCAAATACAGCACAGACGTGATTTAATGTAAGCTGTCATGTCATATGCTAATCTTGAGTTCTGTTCTGCTCCTCAGTAACGTACGAAATGTTGGAAGGGAAGGATTTTAAGGGGGACAAGAAGGAGGGTAGATTGGTGAACAGTGTCTGAAGGGAAGGATTTTACGGGGGGACAGGAAGGAGGGTAGATTGGTGAACAGTTTCTGAACTGTACCCCGGTCACCTGGATATTGATTATTTCATGGCAAGTGCAAACAGACAGGTGCATTGATAAAGTCATATTTGAACATATCCCTTTCCCTACTTTACACAATCTCTTTCTTTCCCCTCTCTCTCAATTCAATTTCAATTTAAGGGCTTTATTGGCATGGGAAACATGTGTTAACATTGCCAAAGCAAGTGAGGTAGACAACATACAAAGTGAATATATAAAGTGAAAAACAACAAAAATTAACAGTAAACATTACACATACAGAGGTTTCAAAACAGTAAAGACATTACAAATGTCATATTATATATATATATATATACAGTGTTTTAACAATGTACAAATGGTTAAAGGACACAAGATAAAATAAATAAGCATAAATATGGGTTGTATTTACAATGGTGTGTGTTCTTCACTGGTTGCCCTTTTCTCGTGGCAACAGGTCACAAATCTTGCTGCTGTGATGGCACACTGTGGAATTTCACCCAGTAGATATGGGAGTTTTTCAAATTTGGATTTGTTTTCAAATTCTTTGTGGATCTGTGTAATCTGAGGGAAATATGTCTCTCTAATATGGTCATACATTGGGCAGGAGGTTAGGAAGTGCAGCTCAGTTTCCACCTCATTTTGTGGGCAGTGAGCACATAGCCTGTCTTCTCTTGAGAGCCATGTCTGCCTACGGCGGCCTTTCTCAATAGCAAGGCTATGCTCACTGAGTCTGTACATAGTCAAAGCTTTCCTTAATTTTGGGTCAGTCACAGTGGTCAGGTATTCTGCCGCTGTGTACTCTCTGTTTAGGGCCAAATAGCATTCTAGTTTGCTCTGTTTTTTTGTTAATTCTTTCCAATGTGTCAAGTAATTATCTTTTTGTTTTCTCATGATTTGGTTTGGTCTAATTGTGCTGTTGTCCTGGGGCTCTGTCTCTCTCTCTCTCTCTCTCTCTCTCTCTCTCTCTCTCTCTCTCTCTCTCTCCCTCTTTCTGTCTCTCCCTCTCTCTCTGTCTCTCCCTCTCTCTGTCTCTCCCTCTCTCTCTGTCTCTCTCTCTCTGTCTGTCTCTCTCTCTCTCTCTCTCTCTCTCTCTCTCTCTCTCTCTCTCTCTCTCTCCTCTTTCTGTCTCTCCCTCTCTCTCTGTCTCTCCCTCTCTCTCTCTGTCTCTCCTTCTCTCTGTCTCTCCCTCTCTCTCTCTGTCTCTCTCTCCCTCTCTCTCTCTCTCTGTCTCTCCCTCTCTCTCTCTCTCTCTCTCTCTGTCTCTCCCTCTCTCTGTCTCTCCCTCTCTCTGTCTCTCCCTCTCTCTCTCTGTCTCTCTCTGTCTCTATCTCTCTCTGTCTCTCCCTCTCTCTCTCTCTGTCTCTCCCTCTCTCTGTCTCTCCACGCCTCTTTCTCCAGTGGTGTGCTGCAGCCTAACAGCTGTTTCTTTCAGGATATTGCATTTCAGGCCGATGGACACGGGCTCTCTGGAACCCAAACACACCCCTATAAAAGACAAGGCGGGCTTGATAGGCCACGATTTATGATTATAAATAGCTCTTACAAATTGCTAATCTACCCCTCAGTCTCCTAAGTGGCTTTTCCTTTTCAGAATTGCGTTATTGCACAACACTTTCTCATCAAAAAGTCAAACAGAGCTGCAGGAGATTTATTTCAAGGCTTACTAAGGGGAATAGAAGCTGTCACCCCCCACCCCCCTCCTCCTCTCCGCCTGCCCCTCTCTTCCCCCTCCTCCTTCCCTCTCTCCTTCCCTCTCTCCTTCCCTCTCTCCTCCTTCCCTCTCTCCTTCCCTCTCTCCTTCCCTCTCTCTCCTTCCCTCTCCTCCTTCTCTCTCTCTCCTTCCCTCTCCTCCTTCCCTCTCTCCTTCCCTCTCTCTCCTTCTCTCTCTCCTTCCCTCTCCTCCTTCCCTCTCTCCTTCCCTCTCTCCTTCTCTCTCTCTCCTTCCCTCTCCTCCTTCCCTCTCTCTTTTTCCCTCTCTCCTTCTTGTTGACACATTTAGGCCTCTCTTTTCTGGAGGGGATGTAGTGCTCATTAAAACCTTCTGAAGGAGGGATAAAGAAAGGAACACTAGGCCATGTGAAGAGGAAGAGGGTGAGGAGGAGAGAGAGGAGGAGGAGGTGGAGGGAGAGGAGGAGGTGGAGGCAGAGGAGGAGGAGAAGGAGGAGGAGGTGGAGGGAGAGGAGGAGGAGGTAGAGGGAGAGGAGGAGGGGGGTGGAGGAGGAGGAGGAGAAGGAGGAGGTAGAGGAGGAGGAGGAGGTGGTGGAGGAGGAGGAGGGAGAGGAGGAGGGAGATGAGGAGGTGGTGGAGAGAGAGGAGGAGGAGGTGGAGGGAGAGGAGGAGGTGGAGGGAGAGGAGGAGGAGGAGGAGGTAGAGGAAGAGAAGGAGGAGGAGGAGGAGGAGGTGGAGGAGGAGAGATCTGATGTTGTGTGATGTAAAGTGACTGGACCCTGGACTACCCCTGGCCGTCCTCATCATCACCTTGATCGTCGTCATCGTCATCATCAAAGAGACCACTGTTTGAGCACTGTCAATTAGCTAAAAGGTGTGGAACTACGCAGCTCGCTAATTGGATGATAAAATGTACACGCAGGTCTAGGATTGCTGTATCAAAGGTAGAGAGCTTGGCTTGCAACCTGCCACTGAAATCTTGCAGAATGCATCCATAATACTGTATCTAAGTGGTTTCGAAATGTGATTTGTCATGACATTTTTCTCCAATAGTTAAAACACATCAGCAAAAAAATATATATATATATATTGCTGCAAACTATCTGTTCATCCCAGTGAGACAGAACATAATGCATGCATAGATATCCTATTAAATGACTTAGTATAGTAATTCCTAATTCAGCATGTATCAGTAAAGGGAACAGCACACTAAAAGTACAATATAGAGCTAAAAACCATTTATCTGTTGTTTTTTTTTCGAAACGCCAAAATACGTTTGCTTTATAGCAACAAAACATTCACATCCTTCTTCATTAACTTTTGAAAAAAAAACAGGGTTTGAACCATTGAAAAATATTGATTGATAGTCAGATCTTGGCTCTTTCTTTTTTGTTGGTGGGTGAGCCTTTCATCAGATAATTACATTGCAATTAAATGTCCTCCTCATAGGAGCGACAGGAACATCTGTAGTAGTGCTGAATTAAAACAGCGTGGTCTTTTGTACCCAGCTTAATTTCTTCCTCTTTTCCAAGCTGGGCTCTCAAATGAAGTCTGTCTACAGTGGTTATTCCACGAGGGTTTTCCCATTCAAGTCCAGAAGGTTCAACATTCCCCAAGTGATGTCTATTAGGGGGTAGGGTGTATTATTTCATGACTGAAATGAACTAAGAAACCAATTCATTGTACGCTTCGCCACACTGTGTATGTACAGGGAGCGTGCAGAAAGAGTTTACAGGACAAAGACATGGTCGTACTGAAGTACAATTATTTATTAATGCACTATTTTGGATTGTTATAGATCGCCGCTTTCACATTTCGCCAAACCAATCCCAAAATAATCAAAATTTGGGGAAAATGACACTGAGAAAACAAGTCACAATACACTGCACTTGTTCAATTTGACCTTATCTAGAGCTGAGAGGAACTCTGTTCCACCCATGTTCTGTTCCCATCTCCACTACTTTTTATCAGCAGCTAGCCTTCTACAATAGAAATGGCTGGGAGAGATGAAGGACACATTTGTCTCAAGTGCCCCTGTTGCCACAATACCAGAGCATGAAAAATAAATTGAAAGGGGAAGACTGTCAGGGTAGAAGCTGTGCGTTGCACTTTGGAGGTCTGAGAAGAAGCAATTACAGACAGATCTCCGGCTGAGAGAGCTGGGCTGGGGTATGTTGGTGGCCTCTCTTCCTGGTCTCTTTGGCTAGTCCACGGCAGCATGGTGGGGGTGGCATGCCCCCCTTTCATCTCCCTGGAGTGGGGGGGTCTGATGCTGACGCACCCCCTCTATCACCTCTGATATAAAGGGGTGGGATGGGGTGGGGGAGGGCAAAAAAGATGAGAGGTGGAGTAGTGGTTGGAAGATATGGCAGTTATGAGAATAAATGTCAGGACAAAGTCATCAAAGAGCCAGAGCCAGCCAGCCCGATTATCTGGTATCGCTGCAGCATCATTCAGTATTGCTGCAGCATCATTCAGTATCGCTGCAGCATCCTTATGTATTGCTGCAGCATCATTCAGTATCGCTGCAGCATCCTTCAGTATCGCTGCAGCATCATTCAGTATCGCTGCAGCATCATTCAGTATCGCTGTAGCATCATTCAGTATCGCTGCAGCATCCTTCAGTATCGCTGCAGCATCATTCAGTATCGCTGCAGCATCATTCAGTATCACTGCAGCATCATTCAGTATCGCTGTAGCATCATTCAGTATCGCTGTAGCATCATTCAGTATCGCTGTAGCATCATTCAGTATCGCTGCAGCATCCTTCAGTATCGCTGCAGCATCATTCAGTTTCGCTGCAGCATCATTCAGTATCACTGCAGCATCATTCAGTATCGCTGTAGCATCATTCAGTATCACTGCAGCATCATTCAGTATCGCTGTAGCATCATTCAGTATCGCTGCAACATTTTTCAAAAGTTTTGGGGCAGCAGTGATATATGAATGAGTAACTCCTCCTACATTCTCACAACATAATCTAAACTTCCCGTCCCTCGTTTTTTGTCCATTCCAACATCCAACTCCGAGGTGTGCACTGTATGCATTCCAATGAGGTCCACTGAGACTATCAGCACCTCAACACCTCATGAATAAAGCCCAAAACATACACTGTATAATACATCTCTCTAAACTAATAACCTAACCAATTATTCATGGGCCCCAGGCTTGCCAGATAAAACGCCTGTTGTAATTAAAATGATTAAGTGAGAAACACTAAAAGGTAATATGTCCTTACTTGACAGGATTTTGAGTCAACCTGCGACTAAAATTCCTTAATTAGCTGTCGAAAAATGAGATGTAGTTTAAAAAGAATGTTATTGTATCTCGCAGGAGTGTTGGTTGGTGTTTAGGTATGTGTTTGAAGGGGTAGTATTGTAACAGAATGCAAACTGTTTGCAATCGCCATACTGCCTATGTTAATTTGATAGTATTATAATATTTGGAATGTTATTAACTACAGAGAAAATCAACTATATATGTTTTAATATACTGTTATTTTTGCTACCATTTCTGTCATGGTTTCATGGCAATAACTTGAGCAGCAAAAGGTACAAATGTATATGTGTGCAATCAACACGCATAATAAAAATGCCGTGACACTAATAGATGTGTTTTCCACGTGGCTGTCATGAGCATTATACAAAGTAGAGTTGACGCAACACTACAATCTAACCTGGCTTTAAACCCTGGTTAAATAAAGCATCAATCAAATGAAGAAAAAACAACAACAACAACATGAAACCTAAACTCATTTCCAAGGCCCATCAGTATCAGACCTGGTCAAATAAGAACAGAGCAGCACAACATGATCCGAACGTAATACACGCATGACACTTAATGTTGTTAAGTCCGCCGGTGAAGTAAACGCTATAAACCTTCAGTGCCTAGGGATCACTGCGTCTGTCGGGTTAAGAGCAGAAGCAGTGACTATGAGATGGATTCAAGTCCCAGTCCGCATCCCAAATGGCACAGTATTCCCTATATAGTGCACTACTTTTTGACCAGAGCCCATGGATCTATGAAGGGAATAGGGAGGTATTTTGAACTCATCCACTGTCACTCTATACCAGTCCTCAGCTGGCTAACGGTTAAAACTGAATTTATTCTTGAAATTTTTTAGTTTAATGCCTGACGTTAAAGTCATTATAGGATAAATATGGGCAGATAGGGATTGGCTTCAATAAGCATATGTTTCCACCTAACATATTATGTATTAGAGACATAATGCTCTTGATCCAAAGGAGAGATCAGTCTCATATTAAATCACTGACAAATGTTAGATTAGGAAAAATGTGTCAAGGCAGGTAAAATTGCAGGAAGAGCCTCTGCCTACTGTGTATCCCTGCATCCAAAGACTAGAGTTTATTTGTATAATAGTGTATACACTACATGACCAAAAGTACACTACCATTCAAAGGTATACCGCCACTTGGAAATGTTCTTGTTTTTGAAAGAAAAGCACATTTCTTGTCCATTTAAAATAACATCAAATTGATCCGAAATACAGTGTAGACATTGTTAATGTTGTAAATGACTATTGTAGCTGGAAACGGCAGATTTAATGGAATATCTACATAGGCCCATCATCAGCAACCATCACTCCTGTGTTCCAATGGCACGTTGTGTTAGCTAATCCACGTTTATCATTTTAAAAAGGCTAATTGATCATTAGAAAACCATTTTGCAATTATGTTAGCACAGCTGCAAACTGTTGTTCTGATTAAAGAAGCAATAAAACTGGCCTTCTTTAGACTAGTTGAGTATCTGGAGCGTCAGCATTTTTGGGTTCGATTACAGGCTCAAAATGGCTAGAAACAAAGACTTTCTTCTGAAACTCGTCAGTCTAAGGCTATTCCATGCGAGAAATTGCCAAGGAACTAAAGATCTCATGCAACGCTGTGTACTACTTACTCCCTTCATAGAAACAGCGCAAACTGTCTCTAACCAGAATTGAAAAAGGAGTGGGAGGCCCCAAGTGCACAACTGAGCAAGAAGACAAGTACATTAGAGTGTCTAGCTTGAGAAACAGACGCCTCACAAGTCCTCAACTGGCAGCTTCATTAAATAGTACCTGCAGAACACCAGTCTCAACGTCAACAGTGAAGAGGCGACTCCGGGATGCTGGCCTTCTAGGCAGAGTTCCTCTGTCCAGTGTCTGTGTTCTTTTGCCCATCTTAATCTTTTATTTGTATTGGCCAGTCTGAGACATGTCTTTTTCTTTGCAACTCTGCCTAGAGGGCCAGCATCCCGGATTCACCTCTTCACTTTTGATGTTGAGACTGGTGTTTTGCAGGTACTATTTAATGAAGCTGCTATCTGAGGACTTGTCTGTTTCTTGGTCTGTTTCTCAAGCTAGACACTCAAATCAAATCAAATTTTATTTGTCACATACACATAGTTAGCAGATGTTAATGCGAGTGTAGCGAAATGCTTGTGCTTCTAGTTCCGACAATGCAGTAATAACCAACAAGTAATCTAGCTAACAATTCCAAAACTACTACCTTATAGACACAAGTGTAAGGGGATAAAGAATATGTACATAAAGATATATGAATGAGTGATGGTACAGAGCGGCATAGGCAAGATACAGTAGATGGTATTGAGTGTAGTATATACATATGAGATGAGTATGTAAACAAAGTGGCACAGTTAAAGTGGCTAGTGATACATGTATTACATAAAGATGCAGTAGATGATATAGAGTACAGTATATACATATACATATGAGATGAATAATGTAGGGTATGTAAACATTATATTAGGTAGCATTGTTTAAAGTGGCTAGTGATACATGTATTACATAAAGATGCAGTAGATGATATAGAGTACAGTATATATATATATACATATGAGATGAATAATGTAGGGTATGTAAACATTATATTAGGTAGCATTGTTTAAAGTGGCTAGGGATATATTTTACATAATTTCTTACATAATTTCCCATCAATTGTCTTCTTGCTCAGTTGTGCACTTGGGGCCTCCCACTCCTTTTTCAATTCTGGTTAGAGACAGTTTGCGCTGTTTCTATGAATATCTATGATATAGTAACTAACTGACTGTAACAGTCAGACTGGACAGCCGGTCCCATCTTATCAGATATAGTAACTAACTGACTGTAACAGTCAGACTGGACAGCCGGTCCCATCTTATCAGATATAGTAACTAACTGACTGTAACAGTCAGACTGGACAGCCGGTCCCATCTTATCAGATATAGTAACTAACTGACTGTAACAGTCAGACTGGACAGCCGGTCCCATCTTATCAGATATAGTAACTAACTGACTGTAACAGTCAGACTGGACAGCCGGTCCCATCTTATCAGATATAGTAAGGTTATGCTCTCATAAGGTCAGCAGACAGACATGGCATATAGCATCTGTCCCCAATGGCACTCTATCACTTACATAGGGCTCAACTTGTATGGTACCCTACAGGTCCGGGTCAAAAGTAGTGCACTATTTAGGGAATAGGGTGCCATTTGGGAGATATACATAATCCACTATGAAAGGGAAAAAGCCAAAGTCCACTTCACAAAATGACTCATTAAGATTTTGATCAAATCTTCTGGTTTCTCAGTGAGACACAGACTAAGGAAATGCCATCGGAAAATTGCATTTTGCAGTGATATTAGGCGCCCCCGGTTCACCATCCACTCCCATATGCTTCTACCGAGACATTAGGATCTGATATGATTTTGGGCAGAAAAAAAAAAAGTTTTTTTTTTCACCACCACCCCCTTTTTTTTTTTTTGCTAAATGAGGCAATTGAATTTCCTTCATGTTCTCCGAGAGCACTTAGCTTAAGAGAATATACTGCTAAATCAAAAAGTCTTCAATCAATCATCTCAAATCTTATTGGTCAGCTCCTGAGCGTAGTGTCACGTCGAACGCTACGGAGCAATCTGATAGACCGCTGCACACTGACATACAGTAGGTGATGTTAGGAGACATTACGCTGTGTGTCTCTGTGGCCTCTCTATTGCCTGTGACATCTGGGTCTGGCGAGGGGGGTAAGGATGGCATGTTCAAAGGCAGGACGCCGTAAGAGGAGAGAGCGGATGGCATGTCAAGGGTGAACTCAAGTGGATTGAAAGGGGATGTGACAGTCTAATTAAATCAAATGTTTTTGTCACATTTGTCACATCACACCGAATACAATAGGTGTAGACTTTACCGTGAAATGTTTACTTACAAGCCCTTAACCAACAATGCAGAGTTAAAAAGTAAGAAACATTTGTACAATTTTTAAAAAGACATAGTAACACAATAAAATAAATATAACGAGGCTTTATACCGGTACCAAGTCAACGTGCAGGAGTACGAGGCAGTTGAGGTAGTTGAGGTAATATGTACATGTAGGTAGGGCTAAAAGTGACTAGTCAATCATTTTTATTTTACCTTTATTTAACCAGGCAAGTCAGTTAAGAACAAATTCTTATTTTCAATGACGGCCTAGGAACAGTGGGTTAACTGGTCTAGGAACAGTGGGTTAACTGGTCTAGGAACAGTGGGTTAACTGGTCTAGGAACAGTGGAACAGTGGGTTAACTGGTCTAGGAACAGTGGGTTAACTGGTCTAGGAACAGTGGGTTAACTGGTCTAGGAACAGTGGGTTAACTGGTCTAGGAACAGTGGAACAGTGGGTTAACTGGTCTAGGAACAGTGGGTTAACTGGTCTAGGAACAGTGGGTTAACTGGTCTAGGAACAGTGGGTTAACTGGTCTAGGAACAGTGGGTTAACTGGTCTAGGAACAGTGGGTTCTGTGATTGTCATTTTAATCCATAGAGACGTAAAGGAGAAGCTCGTCGGATGTTGATCTCTTCTCGGCTGGGTCCTCATTTGGGACCAAAGTTCCTTGTTGGTAAGAGACTCTTTCTGCTCTTGCAGTGGGCCTGTTCAGGGGCAGAACGACAGACCTTGTCAGCTACGGGGGTTTGAACTTGCAACCTTCTGGTTACTAGTCCAACGTTCTAACCACTAGGCTACCCTGCCGCCCAGAGTCGCAGCAGCAATTGTGAAGAGTGTGAAGAGTGTCAGTGTGTGGACATGTTTAAACTACAAGTCCCCATAATAATAGTAAACAATAATAGTTATTATAGTTCTATGTTGGTGTAAGTATGGTTCCCAATTGGAGGCAGCTGACGATCGTTGCCTCTAATTGGGGATCATACTTAGTGTGTCCCTTTTCCCACCTGCGTTGTGGGATATTGTTTTGTTTAGTGCCTATATGCGCTACGTACTGCACGTCTGTTAATTCTGTGTTGTTTTGAGGTTCCACTGTAATTATTATATGGAACTCTACTCACGCTGCGTCTTGGTCCGATTATTTATATAACGATCGTGGCAACACCACCCCCCCTGAGCTTACCCCGACCCTGCTAGATTTATATTTTCCATGTCCTTGGTCCGCCACAACTAGGATTTTACACATCTTCAGATCACAACACCAGAATAGTCTCGAACGGAGCTCATCCAGTTTATTCTCCAGTGATTGCTCGTTCGCCAATAGAACAGTGGAGGCGGTTTATCCACTCGCCGACAGTCTCGTCAGGTATCCTGCATACCGGCCTCTATAATGACGCTTCATCCATTTCTGAGTGTCTGGGATTTCGGCCTGGTCCGGTATGAGAATTATGTACTTTGCCTCCAACTCATTGAAGTAGTAGAAATCCTTATCAAAATCAATGTTAGTGATAGTGATGTTCTGATGACCAGAAGCGCTTTTCGGTCATAGGAAACCATGGCAGAAACATTATGTACAAAGAAAGTTAAGATCAGCACAAAAAAAATAAAAACACACAAAATAGCACAATTGGTCAGGAGCCCGTAAAACGTCCGCCATTTCCTCCAGCGCCATTCTGTAGCTGTGTCTCAGGTCCAAGTCAAGTGGATGTTTCATCTCCTTTAGATTAATTGCATGAAACCAAGTACAGTGCTCAAGTGGAGTGCTTAGCAACTGTCAGACAGACATGAGCCTGCCTCCCCCCCCCCGCTCCCTTTAGAGTGCACTTTGGCTCCAGAGAGGTCACATGGTCTGCAGTCTGTACAATGTCTAATGGTGATTAATACTGGCTAGATAAATGAGTCATCTCAACAATGTGAATGGTCCACCAGTTGAGATTACAGAAATGCTAATAAGGAAAAGGTGATATTAAAGCCGTCATGTTTATATCAGAGAAAAAATAACAGATATTAGTTTCTTCCTTATTGGCCTGGCTCCACGGGGGGCAAAATTAGGGCTTAGCCCCCTCAGTTGAAACTTGAGCCCTCCTCAGCTTTATTTGTACATAGCCCATCTGTAAATAGCCCACCCAATCCACCTACCTCATCCCCATATTGTTTTTCTTTACTTTTCTGCTCTTCTTCTGCTCACAGTTGTAAATGAGAACTTGTTCTCAACTAGCTTACCTTGTTAAAATAATGGTGAAATATATATATATTTTTAAGTAATGTCCCTATATAAAAACAGCAAAAGAAAATGTAATGATTGAGTGACATGTTGGCAGGAAATCTTTATCTCCGCTGCGCTGTCAGCACCATGGACAGAGCGTTCCACTGGTTGGTTAGGTAGGCTATGGAAAGACACTGGGTGGTTAGGTAGGCTATGGAAAGACACTGGGTGGTTAGGTAGGCTATGGAAAGACACTGGGTGGTTAGGTAGGCTATGGAAAGACACTGGGTGGTTAGGTAGGCTATGAAAAGACACTGGGTGATTAGGCAGGCTATGGAAAGACACTGGGTGGTTAGGTAGGCTATGGAAAGACACTGGGTGGTTAGGTAGGCTATGGAAAGACACTGGGTGGTTAGGTAGGCTATGGAAAGACACTGGGTGGTTAGGTAGGCTATGGAAAGACACTGGGTGGTTAGGTAGGCTATGGAAAGACACTGGTTGGTTAGGTAGGCTATGGAAAGACACTGGGTGGTTAGGTAGGCTATGGAAATACACTGGGTGGTTAGGTAGGCTATGGGAAAAACACTGTGTTGTTAGGTAGGCTATGGAAAGACACTGGGTGGTTAGGTAGGCTATGGAAAGACACTGGGTGGTTAGGTAGGCTATGGAAAGACACTGGGTGGTTAGGTAGGCTATGGAAAGACACTGGGTGGTTAGGTAGGCTATGGAAAGACACTGGGTGGTTAGGTAGGCTATTGAAAGACACTGGATGGTTAGGTAGGCTATGACTCCTTTGGATTTCCCTAAAAAGCAGAAGAAAAAAAACGCTGCTCATCTGTGGTAGTTTACATAAATAGTTTGATACACCTCCGCTTGTAATATTTAATTCTGATTAATAAGGATTGGGGTCAAGTTTACAGTTTAAAGCTGCTTCACTGAACTCTGCCTCACGCACCGCCACTACTGAGTTTACTTAGCTTCATAGCTAGCTGTAAAAAGTGTTATTGTTATTGGCCTATTTAGCTCTAACCAGCTAATCTGCCACTGCCTAGATGGATATCAGACATCCAACCACGAGGCTGCCGCCAAGTCCAGCAGATGATGCTGCAGATCTCTAGCTAGCTCCGTGTAAACCCCCTCCCCCCCCGGCTTCCACAAGTACCATCTCAGGATAATGTCTCCACAGCCCCCTTTCCACCTCCGAGTGTTCCTGACAGTCCTGTGACAGAGGAGTCAGCCCTGGTTAGCCTAGAATGCTAACGCGGACAAGGCCTACGCCCAAAGCGGGTATTCTAGCTGGACGTATGCTATCGATAGAATCAAAGGATTTGTTAGGCAAGGAGCAATTTGAAACGCACAGCACTGAGGAAAGAAAAACTAGTGAGAAGTACAATACTGAGGCGTCAACACGAACAATAGGCAGCTAAAAAGGTAAGAAACAAACTGGCTATTTGTTTTTTTTTTATCAAAATATTGGTGGTATAGCCAGTGGCGTCATTATAGCACAAACCTAAGGTATGGAATGGAAAAATGACTTCTTTAGCAATCTCATATTTTCATTGCCAAAAAAACCAATCTTGCTTAGTGTGCAGGTCGCTCTCTACCATGCTGAGAGAGCACAACGGAGATGTCCAACCAACCTGTCACTTCTTGGTCGAAAGCACTCAATGGTCTCGGCATTTGAACTTGTTATGTTTTATTGTGGGTTTGGAGTAATATGAGCAGAATTCAATATAATTCCAATGTGAGAACCACCCGTAATGGTGGTTCCCCTCACCTATTTCACCTGCCCCCTTGGTCTCTTTATCCTGCCGTTGGGTCTGGATCCTTAAATTAATTTGGATAAAAAACCCACATCATTATGATCAGGTCATGTACTGTTAATCTTACAATTAATTATGACCACATTACCTATTAGATGTACACACACACACACACACACACACACACACACACACACACACACACACACACACACACACACACACACACACACACACACACACACACAAACAGACACACACCTGTAGCCTCCTCATGCTTGATTACACCTCTGAGTGAACCTCCTATGCTACACTGCATGAAGGGATGGAGTATCACCCCTACCTCAGTCTGCATCCTAAATCGCACCCTATTCCCTATACAGCAGCGCGCAGTATAGGTGAGTCCTGGTACTGGTCAAAAGTAGTGCACTATATAGGGGACAGGGGACCATGTAGGACGCAGCCTTCAGTGCAACACAGTGCCATTCCATAACGAACACTACAGAACACGACACACAACGGCACGCTAGAAGACCGAAGTGTTCAGCCACAGTCTCCAACGTCTATCAGACACAGGTCACTCACAGTGAGGCAACACAACGTGGCAGGCGTGCAGAGAAGAAGAAGAAAAAGAAGAGAGGGAATGAAAGACGGACCCCCCCCCCCCTAACCCCCTTTGTCTAGCAAAAAGACCGTTTATGCTGCTTGAATATGAGCCAAGGACAAGTCACCTCTCTCAATGTCCGCTCCATCAGGCTTTACATTCAATAGTTGTTGATATTAAACTACAAGCAAACGGTCCTTTTCATTCCAATAAACCACTCTCAAAACTCAACACTCCCAAAACTCTCAACACTCTGAAAGCAATAAAATCTTCTCCAGGTCTGGCCTTGCTCCAGGGGAGAAGGGGAATAATGCCACAGCTATCTATTGCTACCTAACGGAAATATGCTGCCATACCATTTAAAATGACCCCAATAGCTCAGACTTTATGTTTGCTGCACCCTCATCACTGCCTTCCCAGCCTCCTTAGCTAAGCTGACAGAAATGTTGACCCACTCCAAAAGGTGAGCTCTGCAAAAGATGAATACATGTGTAATACTTGTCACTTTAATTGGCTATGGTTGTACCAAGAAAATGTGGATAAGAAATGGTACAACCGCTTGGCTGAACGTGATAACGAATTTCGAATTTAAATGTAGTATATTCAGCTGACAGAATTATCTTGAGAAACATTTTTCCGGTTCAGTCTTGTACGGACGTTCCTCTATTTCACCTCTGTGGCCTCGTACTGACCAAATAAACCAGACAAACACCTTAAATGATCATGATACTGTAATACCAGTAATAACATAAAACATACCGACCCCTGCTAATATACAGGTTAAGAGCGATCTACTGTGGTTTTTTCCAGACACTTTCCTCTAGGCTTTGAAGCTGTAAGGACTCATTGATGTAATTGGTAAAGATCCCATCTTATCTAGAAGGACGTCATAACTAAAACAGATTTGTAGATAATGATCCTCCTCTTATTGACATTATCTGATGGTGATACGAATTCCATTTGAAAGATATTTAAAAAATTATATAAAAAATTATATATACAGTGCCTTGCGAAAGTATTCGGCCCCCTTGAACTTTGCGACCTTTTGCCACATTTCAGGCTTCAAACATAAAGATATAAAACTGTATTTTTTTGTGAAGAATCAACAACAAGTGGGACACAATCATGAAGTGGAACGACATTTATTGGATATTTCAAACTTTTTTAACAAATCAAAAACTGAAAAATTGGGCGTGCAAAATTATTCAGCCCCCTTAAGTTAATACTTTGTAGCACCACCTTTTGCTGCGATTACAGCTGTAAGTCGCTTGGGGTATGTCTCTATCAGTTTTGCACATCGAGAGACTGAAATTTTTTCCCATTCCTCCTTGCAAAACAGCTCGAGCTCAGTGAGGTTGGATGGAGAGCATTTGTGAACAGCAGTTTTCAGTTCTTTCCACAGATTCTCGATTGGATTCAGGTCTGGACTTTGACTTGGCCATTCTAACACCTGGATATGTTTATTTTTGAACCATTCCATTGTAGATTTTGCTTTATGTTTTGGATCATTGTCTTGTTGGAAGACAAATCTCCGTCCCAGTCTCAGGTCTTTTGCAGACTCCATCAGGTTTTCTTCCAGAATGATCCTGTATTTGGCTCCATCCATCTTCCCATCAATTTTAACCATCTTCCCTGTCCCTGCTGAAGAAAAGCAGGCCCAAACCATGATGCTGCCACCACCATGTTTGACAGTGGGCATGGTGTGTTCAGGGTGATGAGCTGTGTTGCTTTTACGCCAAACATAAAGTTTTGCATTGTTGCCAAAAAGTTCAATTTTGGTTTCATCTGACCAGAGCACCTTCTTCCACATGTTTGGTGTGTCTCCCAGGTGGCTTGTGGCAAACTTTAAACAACACTTTTTATGGATTTCTTTAAGAAATGGCTTTCTTCTTGCCACTCTTCCATAAAGGCCAGATTTGTGCAATATACAACTGATTGTTGTCCTATGGACAGAGTCTCCCACCTCAGCTGTAGATCTCTGCAGTTCATCCAGAGTGATCATGGGCCTCTTGGCTGCATCTCTGATCAGTCTTCTCCTTGTATGAGCTGAAAGTTTAGAGGGACGGCCAGGTCTTGGTAGATTTGCATTGGTCTGATACTCCTTCCATTTCAATATTATCGCTTGCACAGTGCTCCTTGGGATGTTTAAAGCTTTGGAAATCTTTTTGTATCCAAATCCGGTTTTAAAATTCCTCACAACAGTATCTCGGACCTGCCTGGTGTGTTACTTGTTCTTCATGATGCTCTCTGCGCTTTTAACGGACCTCTGAGACTATCACAGTGCAGGTGCATTTATACGGAGACTTGATTACACACAGGTGGATTGTATTTACCATCATTAGTCATTTGGGTCAACATTGGATCATTCAGAGATCCTCACTGAACTTCTGGAGAGAGTTTGCGCCACTGAAAGTAAAGGGGCTGAATAATTTTGCACGGCCAATTTTTCAGTTTTTGATTTGTTAAAAAAGTTTGAAATATCCAATAAATGTCGTTCCACTTCATGATTGTGTCCCACTTGTTGTTGATTCTTCACAAAAAAATACAGTTTTATATCTTTATGTTTGAAGCCTGAAATGTGGCTAAAGGTCGCAAAGTTCAAGGGGGCCGAATACTTACGCAAGGCACTGTATATATTTATACAGTGGGGCAAAAAAGTATTTTATTCAGCCACCAATTGTGCAAGTTCTCCCACTTTAAAAGATGAGAGAGGCCTGTAATTTTCATCATAGGTACACTTCAACTAATGACAGACAAAATGGGAAAATCCAGAAAATCACATTGTAGGATTTTTTATGAATTTATTTGTTATTAACCATAATTAAAAAATAAGTATTTGGTCAAAAACAAAAGTTTATCTCAATACTTTGTTATATACCCTTTGATGGCAATGAAAGAGGTCAAACGTTTTCTGTAAGTCTTTACAAGGTTTTCACACACTGTTGCTGGTATTTTGGCCCATTCAGATCTCCTCTAGAGCAGTGATGTTTTGGGGCTGTTGCTGGGCAACACGGACTTTCAACTCCCTCCAAAGATTTTCTATGGGGTTGAGATCTGGAGACTGACTAGGCCACTCCAGGACCTTGAAATGCCTCTTACGAAGCCACTCCTCCATTGCCACTCAAAATCTCACGATACATGGCCCCATTCATTCTTTCCTTTACACGGATCAGTCGTCCTGGTCCCTTTGCAGAAAAACAGCCCCAAAGCATAATGTTTTTACCCCCATGCTTCACAGTAGGTATGGTGTTCTTTGGATGCAACTCAGCATTCTTTGTCCTCCAAACACGACGAGTTGAGTTTTTACCAAAAAGTTATATTTTGGTTTCATCTGACCATATGACATTCTCCCAATCTTCTTCTGGATCATCCAAATGCTCTCTAGCAAACTTCAGACGGGCCTGGACATGTACTGGCTGAAGCAGGGGGACACGTCTGGCACTGCAGGATTTGAGTCCCTAGCGGCGTAGTGTGTTACTGATGGTAGGCTTTGTTACTTTGGTCCCAGCTCTCTGCAGGTCATTCACTAGGTCCCTCCGTGTGGTTCTGGGATTTTTGCTCACCATTCTTGTGATAATTTTGACCCCACGGGGTGAGATCTTGCGTGGAGCCCCAGATCGAGGGAGATTATCAGTGGTCTTGTATGTCTTCCATTTCCTAATAATTGCTCACACAGTTGATTTCTTCAAACCAAGCTGCTTACCTATTGCAGATTCAGTCTTCCCAGCCTGGTGCAGGTCTACAATTTTGTTTTTGGTGTCTTTAGACAGCTCTTTGGTCTTGGCCATAGTGGAGTTTGGAGTGTGACTGTTTGAGGTTGTGGACAGGTGTCTTTTATACTGATAACAAGTTCAAACAGGTGCCATTAATACAGGTAACGAGTGGAGGACAGAGGAGCCTCTTAAAGAAGAAGTTACAGGTCTGTGAGAGCCAGAAATCTTGCTTGTTTGTAGGTGACCAAATACTTATTTTCCACCATAATTTGTAAATAAATTCATTAAAAATCCTACAATGTGATTTTCTGGATTTTTTTTCTTCTCATTTTGTCTGTCATAGTTGAAGTGTACCTATGATGAAAATTACAGGCCTCTCTCATCTTTATAAGTGGGAGAACTTGCACAATCGGTTGCTGACTAAATACTTTTTTGCCCCACTGTAGGTGGAAATCTGTCCTTTGGTCTGATGAGTCCAAATTTAGGTTTTTGGTTCCAACCGCTGTGTCTTTGTGAGTCTCAGAGTAGGTGAACGGATGATCTCCACATGTGTGGTTCCCACCGTGATGCATGGAGGAGGTGTGATGATGCTTTGCTGGTGACACTGTCTGTGATGTATTTAATATTCAAGGGACACTTAAGCAGCATGGCTACTACAGCATTCTGCAACGATACGCCATCCCATCTGGTTTACACTTTTTTAACAGGACAATGACCCAACACACCTCAAGGCTGGGTAAGTATTTGACCAAGAAGGAGAGTGATGGAGTGCTGTATCAGATGACCTGGCCTCCACAATCCACAAACCTTAACCCAATTGAGGTGGTTTGGGACGAGTTGGACCTCAGAATGAAGGAAAAGCAACCAACAAGTGCTCAGCATATGTGGGAACTCCTTCAAGACTGTTGGAAAAGCATTCCAGGTGAAGCTGGTTGAGAGAATGTCAAGAGTGTGCGCAGCTGTCATGAAGGCAGAGGGTGGCTACTTTGAAGAATCTCAAATCTAAACCATATTTGGCAAAATGTTAATATTTTACACACATAGTCTGTCAATTTAGTGTTTTGTGTTCAATGACGTGTTACCAGGTGTGGAAGTTAGTGAAAAGGGGAGACTTGGTACAGTATGTTTCATCAATCTGTACCTGCATCCAAGTTTATAGAGAGCGGAACACAGGGTCATTAGTGCTCTCTCTGGTGGTGGAAGAAAGGACAAGGTCAATGAGAGACAGAGAGATGGAGAGCGAGAGAGAGAGCGAGAGAGGGGGGGAGAGAGGAAGAGAGAGAGGGACCCATCCTGTGACCTAAGAAGCATTCACAAGATGCTCAAACCTAATGGTCCAAAACTAAACCACACAACACTGGACATTATGGAACACAAAGTTTTTACTAATTCTTCCTGGAATATACAAGGTCTGAGGTCATCTGCCTTTGGACTAAAGAGCAGGAACCCAGACTTCACTAAATAAATCAGAAATACAGACATGGTTATTCTTCAAGAAACATGCTATAGAGGACACGGCCCCACTGGTTGCCCTCTAGGTTACGGAGAGATCTGGTAGACTAGGAGTCAAACAAGGACGGGACTCAGGGGGTATGCTAATTTGGTATAGATCAGATCAGACATAACCCACTCTATTAAATTAATGAAAACAGGAGCATTTCACATCTGGTTAGAAATAAATAGATAAAGTATCTCAACAGATCAAAATGTCCACCTTGTGCTACCTATATCCCCCCCCACTAGAATCCCCATACTTTAACACGGACAGCTTCTCCATCCTAGAGGGGGGAATCAACCATTTCCAGGCCCAGGGACATGTACTAGTCTGTGGCGACCTAAATGTCAGAACTGGACCAGAACCTGGCACTCAGCACACAGGGGGGATAAACACCTTTCTGAAGGTGACAGCATTCCCTCACCAATATGCCCCCGTAAACACAACTACGACAAAACAACCATCAAAAACATATTACTAATCCTGTAGCCCTGTCACATGTTGGGTCTGAATACATAGTCAATGGTCATCTCCGAGGGGACTCTTACGGTAGGTACATCTATAGCTTATCTCTATGCAGTAGTACTGTAGACTACTTTATCACTGACCTCAACCCAGAGTCTCTCAGAGCGTTCACAGCCAGCCCACTGACACCCCTATCAGATCACAGCAAACTCACACTCTACTTGAACAGAGCAATACTTAACAATGAGGCCGAACAAACTGCATGCTATTAAGAATTGCTAAAGATGGAAGGAAGGTAGTGTAGAAACCTACCAAAAAAACTATTGGCCAAAAACAAATCCAATCTCTCCTAAACCACCTTCTGGACAACATCCCTTGCAATAGTGAAGGTGTTAACTTAGCAGTTGGAAGGATGAACAGTATGTTTGACCTATCATCTAACATGTCAAATTTAAATTTAAGCAGAACTCTAAAAATACCTTGCAATAGTGAAGGTGTTAACTTAGCAGTTGGAAGGATGAACAGTATGTTCGACCTATCATCTAACATGTCAAATTTAAATTTAAGCAGAACTCTTTAAGAAAACTAAGAAGAATGAGAAATGTTTTTAATGAAGAATGCAAAAACCTAAGAAACAAATTGAGAAACCTATCAAACCAAAAACATAGAGACCCAGAAAACCTGAGTCTACACCTTCACTGTGGTGAATCACTAAAACAATACAGAAATACACTATGGAAAAAGAAGGAACAGCACATCAGGCATCATCTCAATGTAAATGAAGAATCCATAGACTCTAACCACTTCTGGGAAAATTGGAACACACTAAACAAACAACAACACGAAGAGTTATCTATCCAAAACAGAGATGTGTGGATAAACCACTTCTCCAATATTTTTGACTCTATAACAAAGAACCAACAGCAAAAACATATACACGATAATTTACTAAATGTAGAATCAACTATTAAAGACTACCAGAACCCACTGGATTACATTGGATGAACTACAGGACAAAATACAAACCCTCCAACCTAAAAAGGCCAGTGTTGTTGATGGTATCCTAAACAAAATCATAAAATATACAGACCACAAATTCAAATGGGCTATTTTTAAACTCTTCGACATTATCCTCAGCTCTGGCATCTTCCCCGACATTTGGAACCAAGGTCTGATCACCCCAATCCACAGAAGTGGAGATAAAATTTTCCACAATAATTACAGTTCAATCTGGGTCAACAGCAATCTTGGGAAAATCCTCTGCAGTGAAAACAATGTCCTAAGCAAATGTCAAATTGGCTTCATACCAAAATACCATATGACAGACAACAAACACCCTAATTGGCAAACAAACAAGCCGAAAATAAAGTTTTTTCATGTTTTGTTGAGTTCCAAAAAGCTTTTGACTTAAAGGGTCTGCTGTACAAATTAATGGAAAGTGGTGTTAGGGGAAAAACACACGATGTTATAAAATCTGTGTACACAAACAACAAGTCTGCAGTTAAAATTGCCGATAAACAAACATATTTCTATCCTCAGGGCCCGAGGGGGAGACACGGATGCTGCTTAAGCCCCACCCTCTTCAACATTTATATCAATAAATTGGCGAGGGCACGAGAACAGTCTGCAGCACCTTACTGGACTCAGAAATCAAATGTCTACAGTTTGCTGTGTACAACCACTTAAAAGGACGCAACACATTCCACCACAAAGCCCTCACCTACAAAGAGCTGAACCTGGAGAAGAGTCCCCTCAGCCAGCTCTGTTCACAAACACAAACAGACCCTACAGAGCCCCAGGACAGCGACACAATTAGACCCAACCAAATTATGAGAAAACAAAAAGATAACTGTTTGACATACTGGAAAGAATTAACAAACAAAAAAAAATAGCAAATTGAAATTCTATCTTTCCCTAAACAGAGAGTTCGCCATAGGCAGACCTATCTCTAAAGAGAAGAGAGGCTATGTGCACACTACTCACAACATTAGGTAGAAACTCAGCTGCACTTCCTAATCTCCTGCCAAATGTATGACCATATTAGAGACACACATTTCCCACAGATCACACGGACCCAGAAAGGAAACAAATCAAACATTGATAACTCCGTATTATTTGTTAGGGGAAATAAAGCAGTGTGCAAACCCAGCAGCAAGATTTGTGGCCTGTTGCCATCAGAAAAGGGCAACCAGTGGAACACAAACAACATTGTAAATAGCACCAATATTTATCAGTCTATTTATCATCCCCTACTATTCATACTACAACTATTTGAACAGGGCTAAAACACGTAGCTGATAATATATAATAATAATTCTCTCTCTCTCTCTCTCTCTCTCTCTCTCTCTCTCTCTCAAATTCAAGCTCAAAATCAAATTCAAGCTGCTTTATTGGCATGAAAAACATTGTGTCAATATTGCCAAAGCAACAATGTATACAATATACATTGTAATTAAATTATAAACAATAACAAATAATAATATAAATTGGTAGTAAATAATACAAAATTAAATACAAAATTATAACAATAAAATGGTAACAGTCAATGGTAGCATGTTATGTAAGAAATATACAAATATAAATATGGAAAATGAAACTATAACTAACTTATAACTAAATAACGGTCATCTTCAACATTACATCAGTACTATAACTACTATCTGTAACGCTCAAAGAGTGTATAGGTGTGGAGTCAGGTGCAGAGTGTATAGGTGTGGAGTCAGGTGCAGAGTGAATGGGTGTGGAGTCAGGCGCAGAGTGAATGGGTGTGGAGTCAGGCGCAGAGTGTATAGGTGTGGAGTCAGGCGCAGAGTGTATAGGTGTGGAGTCAGGTGCAGAGTGTATAGGTGTGGAGTCAGGTGCAGAGTGTATAGGTGTGGAGTCAGGTGCAGAGTGAATGGGTGTGGAGTCAGGCGCAGAGTGAATGGGTGTGGAGTCAGGCGCAGAGTGTATAGGTGTGGAGTCAGGCGCAGAGTGTATAGGTGTGGAGTCAGGTGCAGAGTGTATAGGTGTGGAGTCAGGTGCAGAGTGTATAGGTGTGGAGTCAGGTGCAGAGTGTATAGGTGTGGAGTCAGGCGCAGAGTGAATGGGTGTGGAGTCAGGTGCAGAGTGAATGGGTGTGGAGTCAGGCGCAGAGTGTATAGGTGTGGAGTCAGGTGCAGAGTGTATAGGTGTGGAGTCAGGTGCAGAGAGCAAAGGATTCGGGAAAAACACGATTTAATGTCCAACCGAAAACGTACAACGGGTAACGCCGAACACAGGCGCAATACACTCCACCCAAGTACACACTGGTATCTCACCGGACAGCGAAAAACCCACAATAATAAAGACCACCTCTTTACATGACAGTAACAAGCCCGCACAAACACAGGCGGGCTAACCGAACTTAAATAACCCCAACCGAAAAACCCCAACAAGGAACAGGTGAAAACAATTGGACAAAACCAAACGAAAAGGGGAAAAGGGATCGGTGGCAGCTAGTAGACCGGCAACGACGACCGCCGAGCGCCACCCGAACAGGAAGGGGAGCCACCTTCGGTGGCAGCTAGTAGACCGGCGACGACGACCGCCAAGCGCCACCCGAACAGGAAGGGGAGCCACCTTCGGTGGCAGCTAGTAGACCGGCGACGACGACCGCCGAGCGCCACCCGAACAGGAAGGGGAGCCACCTTCGGTGATATAAGTGACACTATCATCATTACCACTACTACTACCACCACCATCACCATCACAACTTCTATCATTACCATTACCACCCATACCACTACTAGTTGGAATGATAAACAACAATAATAATAGTAATAACAATAATAGTAATAATAAGTAAGTTACTGCTTACTATGCAGATGTTATTATTCAGCGTCCCTCAGGCTATGGCAGGAAAATACATATTTGGGTTTAAAATTTGGAATAAATATAGTCATTTCTGTGAGTAATGAATCTCTTTGTGAGGAATATTTCTCACTGTAAAGGAGAAAGTGCATCTCTGTCTCTACCTCCCCTGACTTGCAGTGACCACATACACACTCCTCTTTGGGTAGCCATGTCTTTTTATGCCTGTTTCTATTGCTAATCGGTGGTCACTCAGCCTGTACTTGGTAAGGATCTGTCTCTGCTTCGTATCTCTGACAGAGTAGAGATAACCAGCCAATTCATATTCTCTATTTAGGGTCAGATAGCAATTTAGTCGGCTTTGGGACTTTGTTTCGTTTTTTCCAATGTTGTAAATATGAGTCCTTTGATTGGTTCATTATTTTGTTTATTGGAATTCTTTCTATTGAAGCAGTGCTGGTGTCAGCTTGGTTGGTGAGGTCCAACACCAGCTGACTGAGAGGGTTCGTTTCTGGGCTCAGCTTGGTTGGTGAGGTCCAACACCAGCTGACTGAGAGGGTTCGTTTCTGGGCTCAGCTTGGTTGGTGAGGTCCAACACCAGCTGACTGAGAGGGCTCGTTTCTGGGCTCAGCTTGGTTGGTGAGGTCCAACACCAGCTGACTGAGAGGGCTCGTTTCTGGGCTCAGCTTGGTTGGTGAGGTCCAACACCAGCTGACTGAGAGGGCTCGTTTCTGGGCTCAGCACTTTGAAACGGATCTCTTCGTCGTCTGACGACGAGTATGAAATATCGGACCAATGCGCAGCGTGGTAAGTGTCCATGTTAATTTATTTAAAAAAATAAAAATTTAAAAAAATAACGAAGTGAATGGAAGAAACGAAACAGTTCTGCAAGGTGACATACACTAAACAGAAAATAACTACCCACAAATCATAGTGGGAACACAGGCTACCTAAGTTTGGTTCTCAATCAGAGACAACGGTTGACAGCTGCCTCTGATTGGGAACCATACCAGGCCAAAAGCAGAAATACAAAACATAGAACAAAAACATTGAATGCCCACCCCAACTCACGCCCTGACCAAACTAAAACAGAGACATAAAAAAGGAACTAAGGTCAGGACGCAAAAATCTTGGGTTTGAAGTGTGTTAAATTGCAGACTTGAATTTGGACTTGAATTTAGATGTAGCCAACATTTTTATGATATTTTCTGTATTTTCATTATTACTGGAAAGTGGCCCAATTCTGCCCTACATGCATTAGTTGGTGTATTTCTCTGGACTTGTAGAATTTTGCGACAGAATTCTGCATGTAGGGCTTCAATTGGATGTTTGTCCCACATTTTAAAGTCCAGTTTATTTTTATTTATTTTTATTTCACCTTTATTTAACCAGGTAGACAAGTTGAGAACAAGTTCTCATTTACAATTGCG
>NC_092151.1:91653440-91655940 GCF_045791955.1 Oncorhynchus clarkii lewisi | reverse complement strand
TCACCTACTCCCTGTTGGCTCGTCATCATTGGTAATCAAGCCCTCTACTGTTGTGTCGTCTGAAAACTTGTTGATTGAGTTGGAGGCGTGCTTGGCCACGCAGTCATGGGTAAACAGGGAATACAGGAGGGGGCTGAGCACACCTTGTGGGCCCCCAGTGTTGAGGATCGGTGGGGTGGAGATGATGTTTCCTACCTTCACCACCTGGGGGCGGCCCGTCAGAAAGTCTAGGACCCAGTTGCACAGGGCGGGGTTCAGACCCAGGGCCTCGAGCTTAATGATGAACTTGGAGGGTACTATGTTGTTGAATGCTGAGCTATAGTCAATAAACAACATTCTTACATAGGTATTCCTCTTGTCTAGATGGGATTAGGCAGTGTGCAGAGTGATGGCGATTGCATTGTCTGTGGATAAATTGGGGCGGTAAGCAAATTGAAGTGGGTCTAGGGTGGCAGGTAAGGTAGAGGTGAGATGATCCTTGACTAGTCTCTCAAAGCACTTCATGATGACAGAGGTGAGTGCTACGGGGCGATAGTCATTAAGTTCAATTACCTTTGCCTTCTTGGGAACAGGAACAATGGAGGCCATCTTGAAGCATGTGTGGACAGCAGACTTCTTCTATACAAGGTGGTGTCGGAGGAATGCCCAAAACATTTTAAAAGACTTCAACTGCCCAAGCCCTAGACTGTTCTCTTTGCTACCACAAGTCTGGAACCAATATGACCCTGAACAGCTTCTACACTGAAGCCATAAGACTGCTAAACAAGACTGCTAAATAGATAACCAAAGGGATACTCAGGACTATGTACATTCACCCTTTTTGCACTGACTCTATGCACACACACTAGACTTTAACAACACAGTCACACATACTTACACCGACACCCCAACACACACACACACACACACAATACCCTACCAATGCCCACACACACACATGGCATGTGCACACATGCAAACTGACTCCACAAACACACACACTCGCACAAGCACGCACACAGACACAGACACAGACACAGACACACGTAAGCTCCATTATTAGTGGACCTGAAATAAGGAGACATTTGTGTTTTGTAAAGTAATTACACAGAGACTGTGAGTGTTAATTAATTTCATATCCAGAAACCCATTAAGACTTTAATGATAAGTTAGGGCCAGTAGAACTGAGAAGACGACTACAGCAACACTACAGTGGTCTATTTTGTTTTCCTTCTGGTAATGAACTTGAGTGATTCACTGAGAACCCAACCAGTTACTGTCACAGCATGACAACAGAGCCCACTGCTGCCTGGGTTATGATATCAACTATTAGCAGCAGGATGAAACAGAAACAGAGTTACAGTACTTATTCCTTCATCTGAATGGACTCAATGACTCGTTTGCCTCCTCACAACCTTGGGTAAATAAGCCTGAGGAAGTAGCCTGAGAAAGTAACCTGAAGAAGTAGCCTGAAGAAGTAACCTGAAGAAGTAGCCTGAAGAAGTAACCTGAAGAAGTAGCCTGAAGAAGTAACCTCAAGAAGTAACCTGAAGAAGTAACCTGAAGAAGTAGCCTGAAGAAGTAGCCTGAAGAAGGAGCCTGAAGAAGTAGCCTGAAGAAGTAACCTGAAGAAGTAGCCTGAAGAAGTAGCCTGAAGAAGTAGCCTGAAGAAGTAACCTGAAGAAGTAGCCTGAAGAAGTAACCTGAAGAAGTAGCCTGAAGAAGTAACCTGAAGAAGGAGCCTGAAGAAGTAGCCTGAAGAAGTAACCTGAAGAAGTAACCTGAAGAAGTAGCCTGAAGAAGTAGCCTGAAGAAGTAACCTGAAGAAGTAGCCTGAAGAAGTAGCCTGGAGAAGTAGCCTGAAGAAGGAGCCTGAAGAAGTAACCTTAAGAAGTAGCCTGAAGAAGTAGCCTGAAGAAGTAACCTGAAGAAGTAGCCTGAATAAGTAGCCTGAAGAAGGAGCCTGAAGAAGTAGCCTGAAGAAGTAACCTGAAGAAGTAACCTGAAGAAGTAACCTGAAGAAGTAGCCTGAAGAAGTAGCCTGAAGAAGTAACCTGAAGAAGTAACCTGAAGAAGTAGCCTGAAGAAGTAGCCTGAAGAAGGAGCCTGAAGAAGTAACCTGAAGAAGTAGCCTGAGGAAGTAGCCTGAAGAAGTAGCCTGAAGAAGTAACCTGAAGAAGTAGCCTGAAGAAGTAACCTGAAGAAGTAACCTGAAGAAGTAGCCTGAAGAAGTAGCCTGAAGAAGTAGCCTGAAGAAGTAACCTGAAGAAGTAGCCTGAGGAAGTAACCTGAAGAAGAAACCTGAAGAAGTAGCTTGAGGAGTACACAAGGTAGGGTGCCGTTCTCGGTAAGAAATCAAGGCCTTTCTGACGACATGGACTGCCATTGGGCATGCAGTAGAACGACCTGAAATTTGAACTGCCTCCCAGAACCAACTTTTCTGGTTGTAAACAGCCTTTAGGGCATCAATATGAGTCAGAAACATGAACTAAGGTGTGCCCCCCTCCCAGCTGCCATGTGT
>NC_092151.1:91523440-91648440 GCF_045791955.1 Oncorhynchus clarkii lewisi | reverse complement strand
CCATATTCTCCTTTCGTCATATGAAACATTTAACAAAATGGTGTCTGTCCATTGGACAGAATTAAAGTGTGTTATTAATTAATCTCCTAGCTGTGATTGGTCAAGGTGTTTGAGATTCACGAAATGTTCCGTCAGTCTTCTTCTCTCATTTATTCAGTGGGCCATAATTCCATTTAGAAATGAACATCTTATTAAAAGAAGACAAGAAAAATTAGTCAGTGAGTTCTGGACTGGTGGAAAAGAAACAAAATGAGCCGTCTAACCTAAAGTGACATTTAAAAATTACCTGTTAATTTCAACTGTGTTGAGGGATGACGGGGCTGAGTTACAGTGACGGGATCATACAGAGGAACCACAGAGAGGAACCACAGAGAGAGAGCCAGGCCTGTAGTGGCCAAGCAACTCCTACAGAGACCACAAATGCACATGCACTTGCATGAGCACATGCACACACATGCGCACACACACGCACCTACTCATATGTTAGATGCACGCATGCACACAAACGCCCCCCCCCCCCTCCCCCCACACACCACCTTAGAGGAGGATGTACTCACTACTTACTCGGCAAGTGCTTTATTCAGATGGGCATTGCTCTCCTTTCTTCTCCTCTCCTCTCCTCTCCTCTCCTCTCCTCTCCTCTCCTCTCCTCTCCTCTCCTCTCCACTCCTCTCCTCTCCACTCCTCTCCTCTCCTCTCCTCTCCTCTCCTCTCCTCTCCTCTCCTCTCCTCTCCTCTCCTCTCCTCTCCTCTCCTCTCCTCTCCTCTCCTCTCCTCTCCTCTCCTCTGCTCTACTCTGCTCTCCTCTCCTCTCCTCTCCTCTCCCCTCATTACATTGCCTAGAGCTGGCAGAGCCCTGGCTTGTCCAGAACCACTGTGGCTCCACTGCAGTCCACCAGAGCTCCGGTTGGATCAGAGCTGGACAGGGTAACAATCAGTCTTATTTTAGCGGCCGGTGTTCAGGAGGAAAGTGCCAGTCAGGAGCGAGCCAGAGAGAACACACAGGTGTTCAGGAGGATAGAGCCAGTCAGGAGCGAGCCAGAGAGAACACACAGGTGTTCAGGAGGATAGAGCCAGTTAGGCGCGAGCCAGAGAGAACACACAGGTGTTCAGGAGGATAGAGCCAGTTAGGAGCGAGCCAGAGAGAACACACAGGTGTTCAGGAGGATAGAGCCAGATAGGAGCGAGCCAGAGAGAACACACAGGTGTTCAGGAGGATAGAGCCAGTTAGGAGCGAGCCAGAGAGAACACACAGATGTTCAGGAGGATAGAGCCAGTCAGGAGCGAGCCAGAGAGAACACACAGGTGTTCAGGAGGATAGAGCCAGTCAGGAGCGAGCCAGAGAGAACACACAGGTGTTCAGGAGGATAGAGCCAGTCAGGAGCGAGCCAGAGAGAACACACAGGTGTTCAGGAGGATAGAGCCAGTTAGGCGCGAGCCAGAGAGAACACACAGGTGTTCAGGAGGATAGAGCCAGTTAGGAGCGAGCCAGAGAGAACACACAGGTGTTCAGGAGGATAGAGCCAGATAGGAGCGAGCCAGAGAGAACACACAGGTGTTCAGGAGGATAGAGCCAGTTAGGAGCGAGCCAGAGAGAACACACAGATGTTCAGGAGGATAGAGCCAGTCAGGAGCGAGCCAGAGAGAACACACAGGTGTTCAGGAGGAAAGTGCCAGTCGGAGCGAGCCAGAGAGAACACACAGGTGTTCAGGAGGATAGAGCCAGTTAGGAGCGAGCCAGAGAGAACAAACAGGTGTTCAGGAGGATAGAGCCAGTTAGGATCGAGCCAGAGTGAACACACAGGTGTTCAGGAGGATAGAGCCAGAAAGGAGCGAGCCAGAGAGAACACACAGGTGTTCAGGAGGAAAGTGCCAGTCAGGAGCGAGCCAGAGAGAACACACAGGTGTTCAGGAGGAAAGTGCCAGTCGGAGCGAGCCAGATAGAACACACAGGTGTTCAGGAGGATAGAGCCAGTTAGGAGCGAGCCAGAGAGAACACACAGGTGTTCAGGAGGATAGAGCCAGTTAGGATCGAGCCAGAGAGAACACACAAGTGTTCAGGAGGATAGAGCCAGAAAGGAGCGAGCCAGAGAGAACACACAGGTGTTCAGGAGGAAAGTGCCAGTCAGGAGCGAGCCAGAGAGAACACACAGGTGTTCAGGAGGATAGAGCCAGTCAGGAGCGAGCCAGAGAGAACACACAGGTGTTCAGGAGGATAGATTCAGTCAGGAGCGAGCCAGAGAGAACACACAGGTGTTCAGGAGGATAGAGCCAGTTAGGAGCGAGCCAGAGAGAACACACAGGTGTTCAGGAGGATAGAGCCAGTTAGGATCGAGCCAGAGAGAACACACAGGTGTTCAGGAGGATAGAGCCAGAAAGGAGCGAGCCAGAGAGAACACACAGGTGTTCAGGAGAATAGAGCCAGTCAGGAGCGAGCCAGAGAGAACACACATGTGTTCAGGAGGAAAGTGCCAGTCCAGAGTTGAATCAAAACCGCATACCTCAGGTCAGAGCTGAATCAAGACAGGTTCCCTCAGGTTGATTATTTTTTTAACTAGAAAAGTAGGAATAATTAAGTAGTCCAAGATACATTCTACTTGGGGTGAGATGTGAGTTCCAAAAATGTGAGTTCCCATCTAATCGTCATAGTTAACAATTGACATACACAGAAACCCGTGCATTGCCTTTCATGTTTTTCTCTCTGCTCTGACAATGGGCCCTTTTTCAGTTGGAGAGAGAGAGAGAGAGAGAGAGAGAGAGAAGTCAATTAGGGACTGTGTGCTGACTTGGCCCTAAAGGTCACGCTATGAGTCTTCATTTCACCAATCTCACCATGGTACATCATATAGTACACCAGCTGGGAAACAGTTACAGTGGGACTGACAAGTCCTTAACCAACCTCTCCTGGCCTCTCCTCTCCCCTCCTTTCATCTTATCCAGAGCGACTTATAGGAGCAATTAGGATTAAGTGTCTTGCTCAAGGGCACATTGACAGATTTTTCACAAAGTTGGCTCAGGGATTCAAACCAGTGACATTTTGGTTACTGGGACAATGCTCTTAACCGCTAAGCTACCTACCGCCTCTTCTTCTCTCCTCTTCTCTTCTCTCTTTTTCTATCTTCTCTCGGCCTCTCCTCTCCTGGGCCTCTCCTCTCCTCCTCCCTCAGTCTCTCCTCCTCTCCTTTCCCAGCCTCTCCTCTCCCAGCCTCTCCTCTCCCAGCCTCTCCTCTCCTCTTCCAGCCTCTCCTCTCCCCTAGCCTCTTCTCTCCTCCTCCCCCAGGCTCTCCTCATCTCCTCTCCCAGCCTCTCCTCTCCTCTCCCAGCCTCTCCTCTCCTCTCCTAGCCTCTCCTCTCCCCCAGCCTCTCTTCATCTCCTCTCCTCATCTGCCTCGCTCTCTTGTCTAACTGGGGAAGCTAATGAGGGTGAAGCAGTGGGTAAAACGTAATGGGGCTCAGTGGTTTCGCTCCGGGCTTTCAGACTGCTGCTGTTGAAAATGAGCATTTAACCACAGTCAAAGTAATTGAAAAAATGACAAGCTGTAGTGTATACACATGAAACACATCGCAGCGGAGCCACGGCACGTACAGTAGCTACAGGACTACAGGCCACAAAATATTCTGATTAGTGCCATCTACGGATTGTTGGTTGTCTCTCTTATCCCTACTTTAGGGTTGCGGCCCAAATGTCATCCTATTCCCTTTGTAGTGCACTACTTTTCACCCGGGCCCATAGGGCTCTGGTCTAAAGTAGTGCACTATAAAGCAAATAGGGTGCCATTTGGGCCACATCCTTAATAAAGAGTGGTGGTGACTGGGTATGGGGGAGATGAGATAAGGGCACTTAATGAGAAAATAAACCTGGATGTCAGTAGGGTGAGTTAGAGGGAATACTGAAAGGCAGTGTGGCATATCATGTTATTGGGCTACGTCTCAAATAGCACCCTGTTCCCTATATAACGCAGGGCTCTGGTTAAAAGTAGTGCACTTTACATGGAATTAGGATACCATTTGGGACGCACGGGGTGAGTAGAACACTGCTTGTTGACATGACCTTGAGTCAAAGGGCAATCTTCTCAGGGATGATGTCCTAAACTGAAACAAGGAGTACTATGAGCTTTTCTAAGGCTTTTAACTTTGCTCATAGCTCCACCTGCTTGTCATGGTCTGATACTGTACTGGCTTGTAGTCTGCTTCACATCTTCAGCTATTCCTCTGTCCAGCACAGCTGTTATCTGAGATAGTACTGAGAGGTGGTCATAGATTGGATGATAGAACACAAACACGTCTATTTACAAAATGCCACTGTTTTCATTTTTAAATGCTTCTTCTCTTCAATAATGTCAGAATAGAGGTTTGGAACATAGAGGGTTAGAATATAGAGGGCTAGAATATAGAGAACATAGAGAGTTAGACCATGGAGAGTTTGAATATAGAGGGTTAGAATATATAGGGTAAATAATATAGAGAGCTAGAATATAGAGATATAGAGTTAGAATATAGAGAGTTAGAATATAGAGAGTGAAGATAGTTAGAATATGGAGAGTTAGAATATAGGGAGTGAGAATATGGGGAATTAGAAAATAGAGAGTTTAAACATAGAGGGTAAGAATATAGGGAAATACAATATAGAGGATTAGAATATAGAGAATATAGATAGTTAGAATATGGAGGGTTAGAATATAGAGGGTTAGAATATAGAGAGTTACAATATAGAGAGTTAAATATAGAGAGTAAGAATATAGAAAGTTCGAATATAGAGAAAATAGATCATTAGAATAATGAGATTTAACAATATACAGAATACGAAGAGTTAGAATATAGAGTTTGAAAATAAAGAGGTAGTATATAGTGGTTCAGAGTATTTAGAGTTAGAATATAGATAGTTAGAATACAGAGGGTTAAAATGTAAAGAATATAGATAGTTAATATGGAGTTAGAATATAGAGATTTAGAATATAGAGAGTTTGAATGTAGAGTGTTAGAATATGGACAGTTGGAATATAGAGGGTTAGATTATAGAGGGTTAGAATATATAGAATACAGATAGTTAGAATGTGGAGGGTTAGAATATAGAGAGTTAGAATGTAGAGTGTTAGAATATAGAGAATATAGATAGTTTGAATATAGAGAGTTAGGATATAGAGGTTTAGAAAATGGAGTAAGAATATAGAGAATTTAGAGAATTAGAATATAGAGTTAATAGTATAGAGTATATAGAGAGTTATAGAGAATGTACAGACTTAGAATATAGAGAAAACAGATAGATAAAATATAAAGAGATAGAAAATAGAGAGTTAGAATATAGAGAGTTAGAATATAGAGCTAGAATATAGAGAGCAAGAAAATATAAAGTTAGAATGTAAAGAATTTAGAGAATAAGAATATTGAGAGTTAATAATATAGAGTACATGGAGAGTTAGAATATAAAGAGGTAGAATATACAGAGTTAGAATATAGAGAATGTAGACTGTTAGACTGTATTGGGTTATAATATAGAGGGTTAGAATATAGAGAGTTAGAATATAGAGGGTTAGAACATAGAGTTAGAATATAGAGGGTTAGAATATAGAGTTAGAATATAGAATGATAGAATATAGAGAGGTAGAATATAAAGAATGTAGACTGTTAGAATGTAGTGGGTTAGAATATAGAGATTTAGAATATAGGGAAAATAGAGAGTTAGAATATGGAGAGTTAGAATATAGGGAATATAGACAGTTAGAATGTAGAGGGTTAGAATATAGAGAGTTAGAATACAGAGAGTTAGAATATAGAGAGTAAGAGTGTAGAGAATATAGAGAGTTAGAATATAGAGAGTTAGAATATAGAGAGTTAGATGATAGAGAGAAAGAATGTAGAGAGTTAGAATATGGAAAATATAGATAGTTAGAATGTGGAGAGTTGGAATATAGGGAATATAGAGAGTTAGAATATGGAGAGTTAAAATATAGATAGTTAGAACATGGAGAGAAAGAATGTAGAGAGTTAGAATATAGAAAATATCGATAGAATATGGAGAGTTAGAATATAGAGGGATGGAATATAGAGATAGAAAAAAGAATGATAGAATACAGAGAGGTAGAATATACAGAGTTAGAATGTAGACAGTTAGAATGTAGAGAGTTAATATATGGAGAGTTAGAAAATAGGGAATATAGACAGTTAGAATGTAGAGGATTAGAATATAAAGAGTTACAATGAAGAGAGTTAAAATATAGAGAGCTAGAACATAGAGAGATAGAATATAAATGATTAGAAAATAGAGGGTTAGAATTGAGAGAATATAGATAGTTAGAATATGGAATGTTAGAATATATAAGGTTAGAATATAGAGAATGTAGATAGTTACAACATGGAGAGTTAGAATATAGAGGGTTAGAATATAGAGAGTTAATATATAGTGAGTTAGAACAAACAAACGTTACGACAGAGCCTGGGCGCGAGGGTTAGAATATAGAGAGTTAAAATATGGAGGGTTAGAATATAGAGACTTAGAATAAAGATAATAAAAATATAGAGGGTTAATAATATTGAGCACAAGGAGAGTTAGAAGACAGAGAGTTAGAATATAGAGAGATAGAGTATAGAGAATTAATAAAGAAGATAATGTAGAGAGTTGAAATATAGAGAGTTAGAATATAGAGAGTTAGAATATATATAGAGAGTTAGAACATAGAGAGTTAGAATATAGAGAGTTGGAATATAGAAATTTAGAATAGGGTTTAGAAAATAGAGAATATAGATATTTAGACTGTGGAAAGTAGAATATAGAGGGTTAGAAAATAGAGAGTTAGAGAAAAGAGAGTTAGAATATGGAGAATTAGAATATAGAGAGATAATATATAGTTAGAATATAGCGTTAGGAGATAAGAGTTTGATTATAGAAAGTTAGAACATAAAGAGGTAGAATATGGAGAGTTGAAATATAGAGAGTTAGAATATAGAGAGTTGGAATATAGAGAGTTAGAATATAGAGAGTTAGAATATAGAGAGTTGGAATATAGAGAGTTAGAATATAGAGAGTTAGAATATAGAGAGTTGGAATATAGAGAGTTAGAATATTTAGTGTTAGAATATAGAGTTAGAATATAGAGGGTTAGAATATAAAGGGTTAGAATATAGAGAGTTAAAATATGGAGGGTTAGAATATAGAGGGTTAAAATATGGAGGGTTAGAATATAGAGGATATCGATAGTTTGAACATTGAGTGTTATAATATAGAGTGTTTGAATATAGAGACTTAGAATAAAGATAATAAAAATATAGAGGGTTAATAATATTGAGCACAAGGAGAGTTAGAAGACAGAGAGTTAGAATATAGAGAGATAAAGTATGGAGAGATAGAATAAAGAGTGATAGAATATAGAGAGCTAGATAATACAGAGTTAGAATGTAGAGTGCGAAGACAGTTAAAATGTAGTGGGTTAGAATATAGAGAGATATAATATAGATAATATAGAGAGTTAGAATATGGAGAGTTAGAATATAGAGAGTTAGAATATAGAGAGTTAGAATATAGAGAGTTAGAATAAGAGTTAGAATATGGAGAGTTAGAATAAAGAGAGTTTATAAAATTGTGAATTTGGACGTGGAGAGTTGGAAAATAGAGTTTAGAATATAGTGAGTTAAAATATATAGTTAGAATATAGAGAATTAGAAAATACAGGGAACATAGAGGTTTAGAAAATAGGGAGTTTGAATGTAGAGAATAAAGAGAATTCGAATATAGAGTTAGAATATAGAGAGTTAGAATATAGAGAGTTAGAATGTAGAGAGTTAGAATATAGAGAGTTAGAATATAGAGAGTTAGAATATAGAGAGTTAGAATATAGAGAGTTAGAATATGGACAGTTAGAATATAGAGGTTTAGAAAATAGAGGATTCGAATATAGAGAATTTGAATATAGAGAATTTAGATAGTAAGAATATGGAGAGTTAGAATATAGAAAGTTAGAATATAGAGAATATAGAGAGTTAGAATATAGAGGGTTAGAATATAGAGAGTTAGAATATAGAGAGTTAGAATATAGAGAGTTAGAATGTAGAGAGTTAGAATATAGAGAGTTAGAATATAGAGAGTTAGAATATAGAGAGTTAGAATATAGAGAGTTAGAATATAGAGAGTTAGAATATAGAGAGTTAGAATATAGAGAGTTAGAATATAGAGAGTTAGAATGTAGAGAGTTAGAATATAGAGAGTTAGAATATAGAGGGTTAGAATATAGAGAGTTAGAATATGGACAGTTAGAATATAGAGGTTTAGAAAATAGAGGATTCGAATATAGAGAATTTGAATATAGAGAATTTAGATATTAAGAATATGGAGAGTTAGAATATAGAAAGTTAGAATATAGAGAATATAGAGAGTTAGAATATAGAGGGTTAGAATATAGAGAGTTAGAATGTAGAGAGTTAGAATATAGAGAGTTAGAATATAGAGAGTTAGAATGTAGAGAGTTAGAATATAGAGAGTTAGAATATAGAGAGTTAGAATATAGAGAGTTAGAATATAGAGAGTTAGAATATAGAGAGTTAGAATATAGAGAGTTAGAATATAGAGAGTTAGAATATAGAGAGTTAGAATATAGAGGGTTAGAATATAGAGAGTTAGAATATGGACAGTTAGAATATAGAGGTTTAGAAAATAGAGGATTCGAATATAGAGAATTTGAATATAGAGAATTTAGATATTAAGAATATGGAGAGTTAGAATATAGAAAGTTAGAATATAGAGAATATAGAGAGTTAGAATATAGAGGGTTAGAATATAGAGAGTTAGAATGTAGAGAGTTAGAATATAGAGAGTTAGAATATAGAGAGTTAGAATGTAGAGAGTTAGAATATAGAGAGTTAGAATATAGAGAGTTAGAATATAGAGAGTTAGAATATAGAGAGTTAGAATATAGAGAGTTAGAATGTAGAGAGTTAGAATATAGAGAGTTAGAATATAGAGGGTTAGAATATAGAGAGTTAGAATATGGACAGTTAGAATATAGAGGTTTAGAAAATAGAGGATTCGAATATAGAGAATTTGAATATAGAGAATTTAGATATTAAGAATATGGAGAGTTAGAATATAGAAAGTTAGAATATAGAGAATATAGAGAGTTAGAATATAGAGGGTTAGAATATAGAGAGTTAGAATGTAGAGAGTTAGAATATAGAGAGTTAGAATATAGAGAGTTAGAATGTAGAGAGTTAGAATATAGAGAGTTAGAATATAGAGAGTTAGAATATAGAGAGTTAGAATATAGAGAGTTAGAATATAGAGAGTTAGAATATAGAGAGTTAGAATATAGAGAGTTAGAATGTAGAGAGTTAGAATATAGAGAGTTAGAATATAGAGGGTTAGAATATAGAGAGTTAGAATATGGACAGTTAGAATATAGAAGTTTAGAAAATAGAGGATTCGAATATAGAGAATTTGAATATAAAGAATTTAGATAGTAAGAATATGGAGAGTTAGAATATAGAAAGTTATAATATAGAGAATATAGAGAGTTAGAATATAGAGGGTTAGAATATAGAGTTTTTTTTAGATAGTTAGAATATGGAGAGTTAGAATAAAGAGAATTCGAATATACATAGTTAGAATGTAGAGAGTTATAATATAGAATGTTAGAATATAGAGGATTTAGATAGTTAGAATATGGAGAGTTAGAATAAAGAGAATTCGAATATACAGAGTTAGAATGTAGAGAGTTATAATATAGAATGTTAGAATATAGAGGGTTTAGATAGTTAGAATATGGAGAGTTAGAATAAAGAGAATTCGAATATACAGAGTTAGAATGTAGAGAGTTTAGAGTATAGAGAGTTAGAATATGGACAGTTAGAATATAGAGGTTTAGAAAATAGGAGGATTCGAATATAGAGAATTTAGATAGTAAGAATATGGAGAGTTAGAATATAGAAAGTTAGAATATAGAGAATATAGATAGTTAGAATATTGAGAGTTAGAATATACAGGGTTAGAATATAGAGAATATAGATAGTTAAAATATGGATTGTTAGAATATAGAGGGATAGAATATAGAGAATATATAGTAGATAGTTAGAATATGGAGAGTTACATTGTATAGAGGGTTATTCCAAGAACACAGGATGAGATGTTACTATCCTTATATATAGAGTTAGAATATAGAGAGTAAGAATGTTGAAAGTTAGAATATAGACCGTTAGAATATAGATTGTTAGAATATAGAGAGTTAGAATACAGAGAGTGAGAATATAGAGTTGGAATATAGAGAGTTAGAATGTAGAGGGTTAGAATATAGAGAGTTAGAATATAGAGTGAGATTATAGAGAGTTAGAATATAGAGAGTTGGAATTTAAACTGATAGAATATTGTTAATATAGAGAGTTAGAATATAGTTGGTTAGAACATTGGGTTAGATTACAGAGGGTTAGAATATAGGTAATTAGGTAATATAGGTAATTAGAATATAGTGAGTTAGAATTAGATTTTGAGTATACAGATGAAGTCGGAGGTTTACGTACCCCTTAGCCAATTACATTTAATCTCAGTTTCTCGCTATTCCGGACATTTAATCCTAGTTAAAATTCCCTATTTTAGGTCAGTTAAGATCACGACTTCATTTTAAGAATGTGAAATGTCAGAATTGTAGTAGAGAGAATGATTATTTCAGCTTGTATTTCTTTCATCACATTCCCAGTGGGTCAGAAGTTTACATACACTCAATTAGTATTTGGTAGCACTGACTTGAAACTTGGGTGAAACGTTTTGGGTTGCCTTCCAGAAGCTTCCCACAGTAAATTGTGTGGATTTTGGCCCATTGCTCCTGACAGAGATTATGTAACTGAGTCAGGTTTGTAAGGCCTCCTTGCTCGCACACGCTTTTTCAATTCTGGCCACTCCAATACCTTGAATTTGTTGTCCTTAAGCCATTTTGCCACAACTTTGGAAGTATGCTTGGGGTCATTGTCCATTTGGAAGACCCATTTGCAACCAAGCTTTAACTTCCTGACTGATGTCTTGCTTCAATATATCCACATAACTTTCCTGCCTCATGATGTCATCTATTTTGTGAAGTGCACCAGTCCCTCCTGCATCAAAGCACCCCCACAACATGATGCTGCCACCCCTGCGCTTCACGGTTGGGATAGTGTACTTCGGCTTGCAAGCCTCCCCCTTTTTCCTCCAAACATAACAATGGTCATTTTTGCCAAACAGTTCTATTTTTGCTTCATCAGACCAGAGGACATTTCTCCAAAAAGTACGATCTTTGTCCCCGTGTGCAGTTGCAAACCGTAGTCTGGCATTTTTATGGTGGTTTTGCCGTTTTTTTATTCTGAAAAATGAGCGAGAATGATCATATAATTTATTAACATTTGAACACCTTGGCCATGTTCTGTTATAATCTCTACCCGGCACAACCAGAAGAGGACTGGCCACCCCCATAGCCTGGTTCTTCTCTAGGTTTCTTCCTAGGTTTTGGCCATTCTCTGGAGTTTTTCCTAGCCACCGTGCGTCTACACCTGCATTGCTTGCTGTTTGGGGTTTTAGCCTCGGTTTCTGTACAGCACTTTGAGATATCAGCTGATGTAAGAAGGGCATATCAATACATTTGATTTGATTTGATCTGGTCAGTGGATAGACAGATGTCCTCAGATTTGTTTTTGCGCACGCACCGGGAGTGAGACCTTTTCTTTCTCTCTTCTATTGAAAAGGCTACCGTCCGGTTTAAATATTATCGATTATTTATTGTAAAAACAACCTGAGGATTGATTATAAAAAACGTTTGACATGTTCCTACGAACTTTACGGAAACTATTTGGAATTTTCGTCTGCCCGTCGTGACCGCACGAGCCTGTGGATTACTGAACAAAACGCGCCACCCAAATGGAGATTTTTGGATATAAAGAGATTCTTTATGGAACAAAAGGAACATTTATTGTTTAACTGGGAGTCTCGTGAGTGCAAACATGACGATCATCAACGGTAAGTGATTCATTTTATTGCTTTTCTGACTTTCTACTTTGCTGCTAGCTGTTTGTAATGTTTTGTCTGCTGAGAGCTGTCCTCAGATGATCGCATGGTTTGCTTTCACTGTAAAGCCTTTTTGAAATCTCACATGCCGGATGGATTAACAACAAGTTACGCTGTGTTTTGTTGTATTGCACTTGTGATTTCATGAAAATTAAATATTTTTTTGTAATTTAATTTTAATTTGGCGCTCTGCAATTCACCGGATGTTTGCGAAAATAATCCCGCTAAAGGGATCTGAGCGGCAAGAGGTTTAAAATATAATATAGAGGGTAAGAAAAAAAACAACCTGAAGAAGACTATTAGAGACTTTCTCCAAAAAGAGAAACAAAAACTAAATTCAAAAGAGAAACTTTTTTCAATTAACATAATATAGCGAGATGCGTACTCTCTGGCTACACGGACTATATATCAAGTTTGAAGGTAAGACCCAGATGCAGACAACGTCGAATAAACAATGGTTTATTAATCCAACAGGGGCAGGCAACAGACAGGTCAAGGCAGGCAGGGGTCAGTAAACCAGAGGTGGGGTCAAAGGTGAAGGCTCAAGGTCAGGGGAAGATCGGGAAGATGGGCAACACCTGGAGGGGGGGGGGGTGGAGACAATCACAATGACAGATTAGGCTGTGACATTTTCTGAGCTGGCATTTGTATTTTATTCTTATTTTTGCTCTCTATGCACCACAGGGTCCTACACTCTACGTACACTGATTCTTCAACACCCATACAAACACTCACTGCATCATGTCCTCACATATACATAAAATGCACATACATTTATACTGACTCTACACACACCTCCTCACATACACTCATCATATATGCTGCTGCTACTCTGTTAGTTATAACGCAAATATAAATGCAACATGCAATAATTTCAATGATTTGACTGAGTTACAGTTCATATGAGGAAATCAGTCAATTTCAATACATTCATTAGGCCCTGATCTATGGATTTCACATGACAGGGCAGGGGCGCAGCCATGGGTGGGCCTGGGAGGGCATAGGCCCACCCACTGGGGAGCTAGGTTTGCCAATCAGAATGAGTTTTTCCCCACAAAAGGACTTAATTACAGGCAGAAAATAGGCCCACCCACTGGGGAGCCAGGTTTGCCAATCAGAATGAGTTTTCCCCGCAAAAGGACTTAATTACAGGCAGAAATACTCCTCATTCATATAAACGGGGCTGTAGTGGAGCGGGTTGAGACTTTCAAGTTCCTTGGTGTCCACATCACAAACTAACTAACATGGTCCAAGCACACCATGACAGTCATGAAGCGGGCACGACAAAATCTATTCCCCCTCAGGAGACTGAAAAGATTTGGTATGGGTCCTCAGATACTCAAAACGTTCCACAGCTGCACCATCGAGAGCATCCGTCTGACTGGTTGCGTCACTGCCTGGTATGGCAACTGCTCAGCCTCCGACCGCAAGGCACTACAGAGGGTAGTGCGAAATGCCCAGTACATTACTGGGGCCAAGCTTCCTGCCACCCAGGACCTCTATACCAGGCGGTGTCAGAGGAAGGCCCTAAAAATTGTCAAAAGACTCCAGCCACCTTAGTCATAGACTCTCTACTGCCACACGGCAAGCGGTACCAAAGAACCAAGTCTAGAACCAATAGGCTTCATAACAGCTTCTAGCCCAGAGCCATAAGACTCCTGAACAGCTAATCAAACGGCTACCCAGACTATTTGCATTGAACCCCCGCCATTTTGTTTTTACACTGCCTGCTACTCTCTGTTTATTATCTATGCACAGTCACTTTACCCCTACCTACACGTACAAATTACCCTGACTAACCTGTAAACGCAAGGACAGGCACACACACATGGCACGCATGCAAAAATGACACACGGTCGTACGCACACACACACACACACACACACACACACACACACACACACACACACACACACACACACACAGTAAATAAACACACATCAACACAGTAAACACACACATACAGTCAACATATACATACACACACAGTCAACATACACACACCCGCACACACAGTAAACACACACACAATAAACAAACATACAGTACACACACACACACAATAAACAAACATACAGTACACATACACACACACACACACACAGTAAACACACACTCAAGCAAAACACTGATTCAAAAAACAATATATTGTGTAATCAGTTGCTTGAAGTTACAGTAAAATTGGTCTAGAATGACCTTTCTACACCTTATCCTTCAGGTTAACGACTCAGAAATAACTGAAGTTTTTCACTTTCTTCTACAGTCTAAGCTTTCGTTTTTTTTCCTATATACCCTAATATCACCCCCCCCCTCCCCCTCCCCCTGTTTACCTAGACGGTATTAGAGCAGCAATTACCTACAGTTGATGGAGTGCCTTCACATTTAACACCTCGCTGCTTCAGTAAAAATAGCCTTACTGTTCTGCAACCACACTTCCTCCTGGTCCAAACAAAAGGGACTTGTTCCTCTGCCCTCTCTGCCTGCCAGGTTGAAAGCTGAGCCTGTGTTCCAAATGGCACTGTATTCCCTATATAAATGCACTACTTTTGACCAGGGTCCATAGGGCTCAGTAACAGGGCTCGTAGGGCAAATAGGGCACCATTTGGGACACACAGTGTGAGTGTGTAGTTGGGTCCCATTGGAAAACAGGTGTAGTTTAGGTTTCTGTCTCCAGCCAAGGTGTGCGTGCCGTTCCGTACCGTTATTAGCCAGTCAGAAAGACTCGTGCGGAATGAGACTCCTAATTTGAGACCCCTGAATCAGAATACTTTAAACTCTAATTCGCTAAAGCTGGAGAGAGTATCTTAATTTGAACTGGTCTGAATGAATAATCCAGAAAATGTATACGACTTTTCAGTTGCTCAGGTTTCCAATATTGACTTTCCTTCCCAAACCCTCCTCCCTTCCCCTCTCTCTCTCTCTCTCTCTATTTCCCTATCTCTGACTTTCTCTCTCTCTCTCTCTCTCTCTCTCTCTCTCTCTCTCTCTCTCTCTCTCTCTCTCTCTCTCTCTATTTCCCCATCCTTGACTTTCTCTCTCTCGCTCTCGCTTCGCCCTCCTCTCTCTCTTGCTCTATCTCTCCATTTCCCTCTCTGTCTTTCTCTCTCTCTCTCTCTCTCGCTTCATCCTCCTCTCGCTCCCACTTCTCTCTCTTCCTCTTCTCTAATGCATTCTCTCTCCTTGGCCTCTGTAGGGTCTTCATTACCAGGATATAGATGTTGCTCTGTTTTCTCCTCGCACAGCGAAACCCAGCGGTGCCCAGAGAAACCCAGTGGTACCCAGCGTTACTCAGCGATGCCCAGAGAAACCCAGTGGTACCCAGCGTTACTCAGCGATGCAAAGCATTACCCAGCGTTACTCAGCGATGCCCAGAGAAACCCAGTGGTACCCAGCGTTACTCAGCGATGCAAAGCATTACCCAGCGATGCCCAGCGAAACCCAGCGATGCCCTGCGATGCCCAGCGATGCCCAGCAATTCCCAGCAATGCCCTGCGATGCCCAGCGATGCCCAGCAATTCCCAGCAAATGCCCAGTGAAACCCAGCGATGCCCAGCAATTCCCAGCAAATGCCCAGTGAAACCCAGCGATGCCCAGCGAAATCCAGCAATGCCCTGCGATGCCCAGCAAAACCCAGCGATTTCCAGCTTTACCCAGCGATGCCCAGCAATTCCCAGGAAAATGCCCAGTGAAACCCAGCGATGCCCAGCGAAATCCAGCAATGCCCAGCGATGCCCAGCAAAACCCAGCTATGCCCAGCATTACCCAGCGATGCCCAGCATTACCCAGCGATGCCCAGCAATTCCCAGCAAATGCCCAGTGAAACCCAGCGATGCCTAGCGAAATCCAGCAATGCCCAGCGATGCCCAGCAAAACCCAGCTATGCCCAGCATTACCCAGCGATGCCCAGCATTACCCAGCGATGCCCAGCATTACCCAACTATGCCCAGTATTACTCAGCGATGCCCAGCATTACCCAGCTATGCCCAGCAGAACACAGCGATACCCAGCATTACCCAGCGATGCCCAGCATTGCCCAGCTATGCCCAGCGATGCCCAGCATTACCCAGCTATGCCCAGCATTACCCAGCTATGCCCAGCATTACCCAGCTATGCCCAGCATTACCCAGCGATGCCCAGCAAAACCCAGCGATGCCCAGCATTACCCAGCGATGTACAGCATTACCCAGCGATGCCCAGCATTACCCAACTATGCCCAGAATTACCCAGCGATGCCCAGCATTACCCAGCTATGCCCAGCGATGCCCAGCAAAACCCAGCGATGCCCAGCATTACCCAGCGATGCCCAGCATTACCCAGCGATGCCCAGCATTACCCAGCGATGCCCAGCATTACCCAGCGATGCCCAGCATTACCCAGCGATGCCCAGCATTACCCAGCGATGCCCAGCATTACCCAGCGATGCCCAGCATTACCCAGCGATGCCCAGCATTACCCAGCTATGCCCAGCGATGCCCAGCAAAACCCAGCGATGCCCAGCATTACCCAGCTATGCCCAGCGATGCCCAGCATTACCCAGCTATGCCCAGCGATGCCCAGCAAAACCCAGCGATGCCCAGCATTACCCAGCTATGCCCAGCGATGCCCAGCATTACCCAGCTATGCCCAGCATTACCCAGCTATGCCCAGCATTACCCTGCGATGCCCAGCAAAACCCAGCGATGCCCAGCGATGCCCAGCATTACCCAGCTATGCCCAGCATTACCCAGCTATGCCCAGCATTACCCTGCGATGCCCAGCAAAACCCAGCGATGCCCAGCTATGCCCAGCATTACCCAGCTATGCCCAGCAAAACCCAGCGATGCCCAGCATTACCCAGCTATGCCCAGCGATGCCCAGCAAAACCCAACTATGCCCAGCATTACCCAGCGATGCCCAGCATTACCCAGCTATGCCCAGCGATGCCCAGCAAAACCCAGCGATGCCCAGCATTACCCAGCTATGCCCAGCGATGCCCAGCATTACCCAGCTATGCCCAGCATTACCCAGCTATGCCCAGCATTACCCAGCGATGCCCAGCAGAACACAGCGATACCCAGCATTACCCAGCGATGCCCAGCATTACCCAACTATGCCCAGAATTACCCAGCGATGCCCAGCATTACCCAACTATGCCCAGAATTACCCAGCGATGCCCAGCATTCCCCAGCGATGCCCAGCATTACCCAACTATGTCCAGCATTACACAGCAAAACCCAGCGATGCCCAGCTATGCCCAGCATTACACAGCGATGCCCAGCATTACCCAGCGATGCCCAGCATTACCCAGCCATGCCCAAAAATGTGTTCTGAAGTGTAACAAATATGATGCTTGTATGAAAACCATTACAATGAAATGAAATGCCATGTGTGTCTATCACCTTGTAGTGGGTCAATCTGAAGAGAAACAATGTATTCACGTCTGGAGGAAACCTGGCACCATCCCTACGATGAAGCATGGTGGTGGCAACATCATGCTGTGAGGATGTTTTTCAGCGGCAGGGACTGGGAGACTAGTCAGGATTGAGGGAAAGATTACCAGAGCAAAGTACAGAGAGATCATTAATCAAAACATGCTCCAGAGAACTCAGGACCTCAGACTGGGGAGAAGGTTCACCATCCAACAGGACAACGACCCTAAGCACACAGCCAAGACAACTAAGGATTGGCTTCGGGACAAGTCTCTGAATATCCTTGACTGGCCCAGCCAGAGCTGTACTTGAACCCGACCGAACATCTCTAGAGAGACCTGAAAATAGCTGTGCAGAGACGCTCCCCATCCAACTTGTCAAAGATAATAAACCCAAAACTGTACAGTAAATATTACAGTATAAACCCAAAACACTGCATTAATTACTATAGTATACACTAGTTATTTGAAAACACTATTGATACTATAGTTAACTGTAAATACTACAGTATTCACTGTAGTGTTTTTGCAGACTTTTTTTTAATACTGCTAGAAAGTATGCATAGTATACTATAGTATTTTTTCATCTGGGTGTGCGTGATGACCTGAGTGTCAAACTATTTTCACACTATTGTGGCCGACTTCAACCATGCTGTGTTTTGGTCCAGCTCAGTAGTATGAAAAAGGGTACTACAGCCAGCGTTGGCCTCTCGGGCTGGGCAAAGACTGGGATGGGGGGCTGAGACTGGGGACAGAGCTGTGGCAGTGGAGGTGCGGCAGAAACTAGCAAATGAAGTGTGTATTTGTGTGCGTGCCTGTGTGTGTGTGTGTGTGTGTGTGTGTGTGTGTGTGTGTGTGTGTGTGTGTGTGTGTGTGTGTGTGTGTGTGTGTGTGTGTGTGTGTGTGTGTGTGTGTGTGTGTGTGTGTGCGTGTTTGTGTGTGTGTGTGTGTGTGTGGTTCTTCACTCCCGGTGGGTAAATGAGACCTGATCTGTCCCTCTGCAGGTGACTGTCCCAAAGAGGAGGATGGTGTTGAGCTGAGACAGAGAAAGATCAGCAGGGTAAACTGTCCTGCCGCGAGGCCTCAATACCAGGCTACAACCCCCTCAATACCAGGCTACAACCCCCTCAATACCAGGCTACAAACTCCTCAATACCAGGCTACGACCCCCTCAATACCAGGCTACAACCCCCTCAATACCAGGCTACAGCCCCCTCAAAACCAGGCTACAGCCCCCTCAAAACCAAGCTACAGCCCCCTCAAAACCAGGCTACAGCCCCCTCAAAACCAGGCTACAGCCCCCTCAAAACCAAGCTATAGCCTCCTCAATGCCAGGTTACAACCCCCTCAATCCCAGGCTACAACCCCCTCAGTACCAGGCTACAGCCCCCTCAAAACCAGGCTACAGCCCCCTCAAAACCAAGCTATAGCCTCCTCAATACCAGGCTACAACCCCCTCAATCACAGGCTACAGCCCCCTCAGTACCAGGCTACAGCCCCCTCAAAACCAAGCTATAGCCTCCTCAATACCAGGCTGCAACCCCCTCAATCCCAGGCTACAGCCTCCTCAATACCAGGCTACAACCCCCTCAATATCAGGCTACAGCCCCCTCAAAACCAAGCTACAACCCCCTCAATACCAGAGTACAACTCCCTCAATACCAGGCTACAGCCCCCTCAATACCAGGCCACAAACCACACAATACCAGGCTACAGCCCCCTCAATACGAGGCCACAAACCACACACTACCAGGCTACAACCCACTCAATACGAGGCCACAAACCACACAATACCAGGCTACAGCCCCCTCAGTACCCACCAACACTGTCCTGCTATGAGGCATCTACACAGAGTCCCCTGTATACACCTAACGGCACTGACTGAACTTCCTAGTCTGCTCTGTTATCCTCTGTAGACCATCCACACTAAAACAGTGATCGTTTTTTTTGCCTAAAGCTACAACTATTGCTGATGTTTTCAGTAACATATCTACATGTTATCCCTGTCAGAATGGGTCCCAGTTAGTTTTAGATAGGTCACAAATGGGCTTAGGACACAAATATCTCTTCCTGAATACCATGGCCGTTTGCTCATGCTTGATATTACCTCTGCCAGGCCTCCCGACTCTTACTCACAACCCCCCCCCCCCCCCACACACACACACACACACACACACACACACACACACATGGACACAGCCAATTGCACATGCTCACTGTTGACAATATCTGTGTGTGTGTGTGTGTGTGTGTGTGTGTGTGTGTGTGTGTGTGTGTGTGTGTGTGTGTGTGTGTGTGTGTGTGTGTGTGTGTGTGTGTGTGTGTGTGTGTGTGTGTGTGTGTGTGTGTGTGTGTGTGTGTGTTTAAGTGCTTTGCTCAGGAGAGAGGAATAATAAGAATCAGCTTCCTGAAACCTTAATGTTCCACAGCTAATGAAGGGCCTTGAAATGAACCAAGAATCCACCGGCCATTTTCTCACCCAATGGTCTCATATATACTATACACTGTATATATGTCAGAGGCTGCATTCAAAAGGGAACCCTACTCCCTAGTGGGAGGGTTCACTACTCCCTAGTGGGAGGGTTCACTACTCCCTAGTGGGAGGGTTCACTGCTCCCTAGTGGGAGGGTTCACTACTCCCTAGTGGGAGGGTTCACTGCTCCCTAGTGGGAGGGTTCACTACTCCCTAGTGGGAGGGTTCACTGCTCCTTAGTGGGAGGGTTCACTACTCCCTAGTGGGAGGGTTTACTACTCCCTAGTGGGAGGGTTCACTACTCCCGAGTGCTACTCCCTAGTGGGAGGGATCACTACTCCCTAGTGCTACTCCCTAGTGGGAGGGTTCACTACTCCTTAGTGGGAGGGTTCACTACTCCTTAGTGGGAGGGTTCACTACTCCCTAGTGGGAGGGTTCACTACTCCCTAGTGGGAGGGTTCACTACTCCCTAGTGCTACTCCCTAGTGGGAGGGTTCACTACTCCCTAGTGCTACTCCCTAGTGGGAGGGTTCACTACTCCTTAGTGGGAGGGTTCACTACTCCTTAGTGGGAGGGTTCACTACTCCCTAGTGGGAGGGTTCACTACTCCCTAGTGGGAGGGTTCACTACTCCCTAGTGGGAGGGTTCACTACTCCCTAGTGGGAGGGTTCACTACTCCCTAGTGCTACTCCCTAGTGGGAGGGATCACTACTCCCTAGTGCTACTCCCTAGTGGGAGGATTCACTACTCCTTAGTGGGAGGGTTCACTACTCCTTAGTGGGAGGGTTCACTACTCCCTAGTGGGAGGGTTCACTACTCCCTAGTGCTACTCCCTAGTGGGAGGATTCACTACTCCCTAGTGGGAGGGTTCACTACTCCCTAGTGGGAGGGTTCACTACTCCCTAGTGGGAGGGTTCACTACTCCCTAGTGCTACTCCCTAGTGGGAGGGTTCACTACTCCCTAGTGCTACTCCCTAGTGGGAGGGTTCACTACTCCCTAGTGGGAGGGTTCACTACTCCCTAGTGGGAGGGTTCCCTACTCCCTAGTGCTACTCCCTAGTGGGAGGGTTTACTACTCCCTAGTGCTACTCCCTAGTGGGAGGGTTTACTACTCCCTATTGGGAGGGTTCACTACTCCCTAGTGGGAGGGTTCCCTACTCCCTAGTGGGAGGGTTCACTACTCCCTAGTGGGAGGGTTCACTACTCCCTAGTGGGAGGGTTCACTGCTCCCTAGTGGGAGGGTTCACTACTCCCTAGTTCTACTCCCTAGTGGGGGGTTCACTACTCCCTAGTGGGAGGGTTCACTACTCCCTAGTGGGAGGGTTCACTACTCCCTAGTGCTACTCCCTAGTGGGAGGGTTCACTACTCCCTAGTGGGAGGGTTCACTACTCCCTAGTGCTGGTGGTCCATGCTGGCCTTGCAGTGAGGAGGACGATCCTCTCTCTCTCTCTCTCCCAGATTATAATAGAGCCGTTTGGATTTGAAACTGACAGCTGATCTAGACACTGAAGGATTCAAAAATGAGAAGTAGAAAAAAAATAGTAATTAGTGTAATGAAATAATGTAATAGGAGTTTCTTCCCTAGTCCCCTACTCATTCATATGCTACCCTGGAATTAAGCTGTCTCTCAACAGGGAGAGAGAGAGAGTGAGAGAGAGAGAGAGAGAGAGAGAGAGAGAGAGAGAGAGAGAGAGAGAGAGAGAGAGAAAAGAGAGAGAGAAAGAGAGAGACCATTCGGTGAGAAATGGTGGTGGCATCTTGGAGAGAGGGAGAGAGAGAAAGAGATCTGATTATGCTGTGTGTATGGTGTGTTCCCTCTGATAATTGATATCTTTGCTGTAGACTGAGCAACGGATGGTTGTCCTTGTCTGTAATTTGCTACATAGTCTAGTGTAGGAGCACACACACACACACACACACTACATGCCCAGTATAGATGGGTAATCGGAGGATTTTAAGGAATTTATCTAAAAAGGTGAAATATTCTCCATGGAGTATACACCTGAGGCTACTGTATTGGCCGAATAAACACATATCACTGAGGTATTTTCCAGACCATACATGATATTCATATGAAGTGGATAATACAGGCCTATCAGAGGAAGGTCAATTATTTCTAGAGAGATTGTATTACGAAGCATTAGGTTTCAGGGGGACATTAAACTCAATCTGTGATGATATCATTATCTAACATCCCCCTGTCCTGTCCCGTCCTGTCCTGTCCCCCAATACAGGCTCATGTTGATGATATCACTGCTCAACACGTCCATCCCCCAATACAGGCTCATGATGATGATGAGAGTGATGATATCACTACTCAACACGTCCATCCCCCAATACAGGCTCATGATGATGATATCACTACTCAACACGTCCATCCCCCAATGCAGGCTCATGATGATGATATCAATACTCAACTCGTCCATCCCCCAATACAGGCTCATGATGATGATATCACTACTCAACACGTTCATCCCCCAATACAGGCTCATGTTGATGATATCACTACCCAACACGTTCATCCCCCAGGCTCATGTTGATGTTGAGAGTGCCTAGGGTGTAATGAGTGTTGTCTATATCTGAGGCTTAGAACATCCTCCACCATCTCATCCTCATTCAGGTAACAATATGATTAGATACCAAGATTAAAACCCAGGTGTCATTATATTCATTAATATGCACAGGGCGAACAGTCAAGAGGATAATATATAAATTACTGTGAAGAGTCTTGTTAATTAGATTGTAGTTGTATCTTTGACCTGCAGAAGGCCGATGCTTATTAGGAAAGTGGATACCTGTAAAAACAATATATATATATATATATATATTTTCACATATTTTTTTATTTATTTCTGGTTTCAAACGTATTTTATTACTATTCTCACCCTGGTTCTGGCTGCAGTAAGTGCGTTGTGTAAAACGTGCTTCATTTCAAAATGCTAATTATGCAAATGCTTTGCTCCAGGTGATGTGAAATGAACAAGCCCCGTTGCAAATTAGGGATTCAGTCCCAAACGGCACCCTATTCCCTATGTAGTGCACTACTTTTGAAAGGAGCCCTATGGGCTGTTGTCAAAAGTAGTGCACTATGTAGGGGAGCAGTGTGTCATTTAGGAGGCAAACCCACTAGACAATAACATCCAGAGCAGGAGAGAAGAAGAAATTAACATCTGACTTAAAAGGAAATCTATAACGATGCTCAGCTCAGGTATTTGGGATCAAAGAGAAAAGAGATAACGTTGTTTTGCTTTATATTTTATCTCACAGGCAGGGTGACCATGCATTCTGCAATTTTACATTAGTCTTGGTTTAAACATCATACCAAGCTGCTGTTTGATAATAAACTGGGCCGACATGGAGAATTAAACCAACACATTTCCATTTCGATACACTGTTCCTTGTTCAATTTCATAGCAACCAATTAATGTATATGATATGGTACCCTTTATTTACTATCATCAATATAGAAAACAAACTGGGAAAAAATAAACTGAAGGACTTCAACAGAGAGGGGTTTTCACAACTATTCATTGCAGTATTACATATTAAAATGTCAATTCTGGAAGGAAATATTGTGTTATGAATTAAATAAATAATATAAGATATAGATAATACAATCTCATCTTCTATATACAGAGAGCTGGTTGATCCACATCTTCTATAGACACAGAGCAGGTTGATCCACATCTTCTATAGACACTGAGCTGGTTGATCCACATCTTCTATAGACACAGAGCTGGCTGATCCACATCTTCTAAAGACACTGAGCTGGTTGATCCACATCTTCTAAAGACACTGAGCTGGTTGATCCACATCTTCTATAGACACAGAGCTGGCTGATCCACATCTTCTAAAGACACTGAGCTGGTTGATCCACATCTTCTATAGACACAGAGCTGGCTGATCCACATCTTCTAAAGACACAGAGCTGGTTGATCCACATCTTCTATAGACACAGAGCTGGCTGATCCACATCTTCTAAAGACACAGAGCTGGTTGATCCACATCTTCTATAGACACAGAGCTGGTTGATCCACATCTTCTAAAGACACAGAACAGGTTGATCCACATCTTCTAAAGACACAGAGCTGGTTGATCCACATCTTCTAAAGACACAGAGCTGGCTGATCCACATCTTCTAAAGACACAGAACAGGTTGATCCACATCTTCTATAGACACAGAACAGGTTGATCCACATCTTCCTTAGACACAGAGCTGGTTCTTCCACATCTTCCATAGACACAGAGCAGGTTGATCCACATCTTCTTACGGACACAGAGCTGGTTGAACAATATCCTTTATATACACAGAGTTGGTCATCCACATCTTCCATAGACACAGAGCTGGTTGATCCACATATTTTATAGACACAGAACAGGTTGATCTACATCTCCTATAGTCACATAGCTGGAAAGACCACATCTTCTATAGACAGAGAGCTGGTTGATCCACATCTTCTATAGACAGAGAGCTGGTTGATCCACATCTTCTATAGACACAGAGCAGGTTGATCCATGTCTTCCTTAGACACAGATCTGGTTGATCCACATCTTCTATAGACACAGGGCAGGTTGATCCACATATTCTATAGAAAGAGAGCTGGTTGATCCACATATTTTATAGACAGAGAGCTGGTTGATCCACATTTTCTACAGACACAGAGCTGGTTGATCCACATTTCCATAGACACAGAGCCGGTTGATCCACATATTTCATAGACACAGAACAGGTTGATCTACATCTCCTATAGTCACATAGCTGGAAAGACCACATCTTCTATAGACAGAGAGCTGGTTGATCCACATCTTCTATAGACAGAGAGCTGGTTGATCCACATCTTCTATAGACACAGAGCAGGTTGATCCATGTCTTCCTTAGACACAGATCTGGTTGATCCACATCTTCTATAGACACAGGGCAGGTTGATCCACATATTCTATAGAAAGAGAGCTGGTTGATCCACATATTTTATAGACAGAGAGCTGGTTGATCCACATTTTCTACAGACACAGAGCTGGTTGATCCACATCTTCTATAGCCACAGAGCTGGTTGATTCACATCTTTTATAGACACAGAGCAGGTTGATCCACAATTTCTATAGACACAGAGCTGGTTGATCCACATATTCTATAGACACAGAGCTGGTTGATCCACATTTTCTATAGACACAGAGCTTATTTATCTACATCTTCTACAAACACAGAGCTGGTTGATCCACATCTTCTATAGAAGCAGAGCTGGTTGATCCACATATTTTATATACAGAGAGCTGGTTGATCCACATCTTCTATAGACACAGAACAGGTTGATCCACATCTCATATAGAAAGAGAGCTGGTTGATCTACATCTTCTATAGACATAGAGCTGGATGGTCTACATCTTCTATAGACACAGAGCTGGTTGATCTACATCTTCTATTGACATAGAGCTGGTTGAACAACATCCTTTATACACAAAGAGCTGGTTTATTCAGAACTTTTATAGACACAGAGCTGGTCGATCAACATCTTATTACTGACACAGAGCTGGTTGATCCACATATTCTATAGAAAGAGAGCTGGTTGATCTACATCTTCTATAGATGCAGAGCTGGGCATCCACAACTTCTATAGACAAAGAGCTGGTTGATCCACATCTTCTATAGAGACAGAGCTGGTTGGTCCACATCCTCTATAGACACAGAGCAGGTTGATCCACATCTTCCTTAGACACAGATCTGTTTGATCCACATCTTCTATAGACACAGAGCAGGTTGATCCACATCTTCTATAGACACAGAGCAGGTTGATCCACATCTTCTATAGACACTGAGCTGGTTGATCCACATCTTCTATAGACACGGAGCTGGTTGAACCACATTTTCTTACTGACACATATCTGGTTGATCCATGTATTCTATAGACAAGGAGCTGGTTGATCTACATCTTCCACAGAAACAGAAGTGGTTGATCCACGTCTTCCTTAGACATAAACCTGGTTGATCCACATCTTCTATAGAAAGACAGCGGGTTGATCCACATCTTCTATAGACACAGAGCTGGTTGGTCCACATCCTCTATAGACACAGAGCAGGTTGATCCACGTCTTCCTTAGACACAGATCTGGTTGATCCACATCTTCTATGGACACAGAGCAGGTTGATCCACATCTTATTACTGACACAGAGCTGGTTGATCCACATATTCTATAGAAAGAGAGCTGGTTGATCTACATCTTCTATAGACATAGAGCTGGTTGATCTACATCTTCTACAGACACAGAGCTGGTTGTTCTACATCTTCTACAGACACAGAGCTGGTTGATCCACATGTTCAACAGACACAGAGCTGCTTGATCCACATCTTCCATAGATACAGAGCTGGTTGATCCACATATTTTATAGACACAGAACAGGTTGATCGACAACTCCTATAGTCACATAGCTGGAAAGACCACATCTTCTATAGACAGAGAGCTGGTTGATTCACATCTTCTATAGACAGAGAGCTGGTTGATCCACATCTTCCTACTGACACAGAGCAGGTTGATCCACATCTTCTATAGACACAGATCTGGTTGATCCACATCTTCTATAGACAGAGAGCTGGTTGATTCACATCTTCTATAGACAGAGAGCTGGTTGATCCACATCTTCCTACTGACACAGAGCAGGTTGATCCACATCTTCTATAGACACAGAGCCGGTTGATCCACATATTTTATAGACAGAGAGCTGGTTGATCCACATCTTCCATAGACACACAGCTGGAAAGACCACATCTTCTATAGACACAGATCTGGTGAATCCACGTCTTCTAAAGACACAGAGCTTGTTGATCCACATCTTCTATAGACACAGAGCTGGTCGATCCACATGTTCTATAGACACAGAGCTGTTTTATCCACATCTTCTACAAACACAGAGCTGGTTGATCCACATCTTCCTACTGACACAGAGCAGGTTGATCCACATCTTCTATAGACACAGATCTGGTGAATCCACGTTTTCCTTAGACACAGAACAGGCTGATCCACGTCTTCTAAAGACACAGAGCTTGTTGATCCACATCTTCTATAGACACAGAGCTGGTTGATCCACATGTTCTACAAACACAGAGCTGGTTGATCCACATCTTCCTACTGACACAGAGCAGGTTGATCCACATCTTCTATAGACACAGATCTGGTTGATCCACATCTTCTACAGACACAGAGCAGTTTGATCCACATCTTCTATAGAAACAGAGCTGGTTGATCCACATCCTCTATAGACACAGAGCAGGTTGATCCATGTCTTCCTTAGACACAGATCTGGTTGATCCACATCTTCTACAGACACAGAGCAGGTTAATCCACATCTTCTATAGACACAGAGCAGGTTGATCGATGTCTTCCTTAGACACAGATCTGGTTGATCCACATCTTCTACAGACACAGAGCAGGTTGATCCACATCTTCTATAGACATAGAGCCGGGTGATCCACATCTTCTATAGACACAGATCTGGTTGATCCACATATTTTATAGACAGAGAGCTAGTTGATCCACATCTTCTATAGACACACAGCTGGAAAGAACACATCTTCTATAGACACAGAGCTGGTTGATCCACATCTTCTATAGACACAGAGCTGGTTGATCCACATCTTCTATAGACACAGAGTTGGTTGATCCACATTTTCTACAGACACAGAGCTGGTTGATCCACATCTTCTATAGACACAGAGCTGGTTGGTCCACATCCTCTATAGACACAGAGCAGGTTGATACACGTCTTCCTTAGACACAGATCTGGTTGATCCACATCTTCTATAGACACAGAGCAGGTTGATCCACATCTTCTTACTGACACAGAGCTGGTTGAACAATATCTTATTACTGACACAGAGCTGGTTGATCTACATCTTCTATAGACATAGAGCTGGTTGATCTACATCTTCTACAGACACAGAGCTGGTTGATCTACATCTTCTACAGACACAGAGCTGGTTGATCTACATCTTCTACAGACACAGAGCTGGTTGATCCACATGTTCTACAGACACAGAGCTGGTTGATCCACATCTTCCATAGATACAGAGCTGGTTGATCCACATATTTTATAGACACGGAACAGGTTGATCGACAACTCCTATAGTCACATAGCTGGAAAGACCACATCTTCTATAGACAGATAGCTGGTTGATTCACATCTTCTATAGACAGAGAGCTGGTTGATCCACATCTTCCTACTGACACAGAGTAGGTTGATCCACATCTTCTATAGACACAGATCTGGTTGATCCACATCTTCTACAGACACAGAGCAGTTTGATCCATATCTTCTATAGAAACAGAGCTAGTTGATCCACATCCTCTATAGACACAGAGCAGGTTCATCCATGTCTTCCTTAGACACAGATCTGGTTGATCCACATCCTCTATAGACACAGAGCAGGTTGATCGATGTCTTCCTTAGACACAGATCTGGTTGATCCACATCTTCTACAGACACAGAGCAGGTTGATCCACATCTTCTATAGACATAGAGCCGGGTGATCCACATCTTCTATAGACACAGATCTGGTTGATCCACATATTTTATAGACAGAGAGCTAGTTGATCCACATCTTCTATAGACACACAGCTGGAAAGAACACATCTTCTATAGACACAGAGCTGGTTGATCCACATCTTCTATAGACACAGAGCTGGTTGATCCACATCTTCTATAGACACAGAGTTGGTTGATCCACATTTTCTACAGACACAGAGCTGGTTGATCCACATCTTCTATAGACACAGAGCTGGTTGGTCCACATCCTCTATAGACACAGAGCAGGTTGATCCACGTCTTCCTTAGACACAGATCTGGTTGATCCACATCTTCTATAGACACAGAGCAGGTTGATCCACATCTTCTTACTGACACAGAGCTGGTTGAACAATATCTTATTACTGACACAGAGCTGGTTGATCTACATCTTCTATAGACATAGAGCTGGTTGATCTACATCTTCTACAGACACAGAGCTGGTTGATCTACATCTTCTACAGACACAGAGCTGGTTGATCTACATCTTCTACAGACACAGAGCTGGTTGATCCACATGTTCTACAGACACAGAGCTGGTTGATCCACATCTTCCATAGATACAGAGCTGGTTGATCCACATATTTTATAGACACAGAACAGGTTGATCGACAACTCCTATAGTCACATAGCTGGAAAGACCACATCTTCTATAGACAGATAGCTGGTTGATTCACATCTTCTATAGACAGAGAGCTGGTTGATCCACATCTTCCTACTGACACAGAGTAGGTTGATCCACATCTTCTATAGACACAGATCTGGTTGATCCACATCTTCTACAGACACAGAGCAGTTTGATCCATATCTTCTATAGAAACAGAGCTAGTTGATCCACATCCTCTATAGACACAGAGCAGGTTGATCCATGTCTTCCTTAGACACAGATCTGGTTGATCCACATCTTCTACAGACACAGAGCAGGTTGATCCACATCTTCTATAGACACAGAGCCTGGTGATCCACATCTTCTATAGACACAGAGCCGGTTGATCCACATATTTTATAGACAGAGAGCTTGTTGATCCACATCTTCTATAGACACACAGCTGGAAAGACCACATCTTCTATAGACACAGATCTGGTGAATCCACGTCTTCTAAAGACACAGAGCTTGTTGATCCACATCTTCTATAGACACAGAGCTGGTTGATCCACATGTTCTATAGACACAGAGCTGTTTGATCCACATCTTCTACAAACACAGAGCTGGTTGATCCACATCTTCCTACTGACACAGAGCAGGTTGATCCACATCTTCTATAGACACAGAGCTGGTTGATCCACATGTTCTACAAACACAGAGCTGGTTGATCCACATCTTCCTACTGACACAGAGCAGGTTGATCCACATCTTCTATAGACACAGAGCTTGTTGATCCACATCTTCTATAGACACAGAGCTGGTTGATCCACATCTTCTACAGACACAGAGCAGGTTAATCCACATCTTCTATAGACACAGAGCCGGGTGATCCACATCTTCTATAGACACAGAGCCGGTTGATCCACATGTTCTATAGACACAGAGCTGGTTGATCCACATCTTCTACAAACACAGAGCTGGTTGATCCACATCTTCTATAGACACAGAGCTGGTTGATCCACATAAGTTATATACAGAGAGCTGGTTGATCCACATGTTCTATAGACACAGAACAGGTTGATCCACATCCTCTATAGACACAGAGCAGGTTGATCCACATAAGTTATATACAGAGAGCTGATTATCCACATGTTCTATAGACACAGAACAGGTTGATCCACATCCTCTATAGACACAGAGCAGGTTGATCGATGTCTTCTATAGACATAGAGCCGGGTGATCCACATCTTCTATAGACACAGAGCCGGTTGATCCACATATTTTATAGACAGAGAGCTGGTTGATTCACATCTTCTATAGACACACAGCTGGAAAGAACACATCTTCTATAGACACAGAGCTGGTTGATCCACATCTTCTATAGACACAGAGCAGGTTGATCCACATTTTCTATAGACAGAGAGCTGGTTGATCCACATCTTCTATAGACACAGAGCTGGTTGATCCACATCTTCTATAGACACAGAGTTGGTTGATCCACATTTTCTACAGACACAGAGCTGGTTGATCCACATCTTCTATAGACACAGAGCTGGTTAATCCACATCTTCTATAGACACAGAGCTGGTTGAACCACATCTTTTATAGACACAGAGCAGGTTGATCCACATGTTCTATAGACACAGAGCTGGTTGAACCACATCTTCTATAGACACAGAGCTGGTTGATCCACATATTCTATAGACACAGAGCTGGTTGATCCACATCTTCTACAAACACAGAGCTGGTTTATCCACGTCTTCCTTAGACACAGAGCAGGTTGATCCACATCTTCTATAGACAGAGAGCTGGTTGATACATGTCTTCTATAGAAACAGAGCTGGTCATCCACATCTTCTATATACACAGAGCTGGTTGATCCACATCTTCCATAGACACAGATCAGGTTGATCCACATCTTCTTACTGACACAGAGCAGGTTGATCCCTGTCTTCCATAGACACAGAGCTGGTTGATCCACATCTTCTACAGACACAGAGCTGGTTGGTCTACATCTTCTATAGACACAGAGCTGGTTGACCCACATATTCTACAGACACAGAGCTGGTTGACCCACATATTCTACAGACACAGAGTGGGTTGACCCACATATTCTACAGACACAGAGCTGGTTGACCCACATATCTATAGACACAGATCTGGTTGACCCACATATTCTACAGACACAGAGTTGGTTGATCCACATCTTTAGTCGCAGAGCTGGCTGTTTCCGACCCCGCTAGGCTGTTTTTTTTAAAACCCTCATTGCCGCTGCCTGAATTAGCACCATGTATCCTAATCTAACTTCACCAGCTTATCGCCCCACCTAGTATAAATATTCCCTTCTGGCCCAACCAGCTGCAAAACAACATGTAGGCTAGTTTGAGTTCCTTTACTCTCCCCAAAAGGTTAGCCAAGCCTTGCTATGTCACCAGACTCTTGTCTTTATTCTTATGACTCAGTGGATTAATCACAATTCTTGAACAAACTGTCACGGTCTGGACTAAAGTTGTGCAGATCTATCATCAAGGCAGTGCCAGGTCTCCTGGGTGAGAGGAATTACATTCATTTGGGTGAGGTTAGGGTTCAGGGCTTTGTGAAGGTTTATTGGTTATTTTTATTTCATTTAGATTTGTAAAAGCCCTCCTGTGTTTGCTCAGACATAGTGGGGCACATTTGGTGTTTGAGTTTGATGGAAATCTCTCTCGGAATGACAACTAATGAAAGAGCACAACCACGCCCTGCCTAGCAGAGTCACAATGGTCTCCTGTCCTGTTACAGAGCTGTAAATTAAATAAGTGTGGGAAGGGGAGGGGGGGGGGTCTAGAAAATAAGAAGAAAAAGCCCATCTCTCTCTCTCCCTCTGTTTCTCTCTCTGTTTATTTTTCTCTTCATATATCTCTACCTCTCTGTCTCCCTCTATCTGTCTCCCACTCTCTGTCTCCCTCTCTCTGATAACTCTCTTCTCTCTCTCTTTGTCTCCCTCTGTCTCCCTCTGTCTCCCTCTCTCTGATAACTCTCTTCTCTCTTTCTGTCTCCCTATCTCTGTTTCCTTCTGTCTCCTTCTCTGTCTCCCTCTCTCTGTCTCCCTCTGTCTCCCTCTCTCTGTCTCCCTCTCTCTGTCTCCCTCTCTCTCTCTCTGATAACTCTCTTCTCTATCTCTCTCTCTTTATCCCTCTCTCTCTCTTTATCCCCCTTTCTCTCTTTATCCCCCCTCCCTCCCTCCCTCTCTCTCTCTCTCTGTAGATAATCTGAGTGATTATAGCGTAGGGACAACACCATAATAGGCCAGTGGGATAGATGGTGCTTGAGTCCTCTTCCATGTTAATGCAGTTTAGTCTTTCTCCCTCCCTGGCTTGATCGATAGGCTGGGGTAAAGTGCTTACAAATTACTAAAGGCAAATGTGCTTCTATTATCACGCAGTGGATTTCACAACATTTGCTTCTCTTTTCATTTCTCTCTCCCTCTTTCCCTCCCTCTCTCTCTCGCTCCCTCTCTCCCTCTCCCTCTTTCCCTCCCTCTCTCTCTCTACCTCCCTCTATCCCTCTCCCTCTTTCCCTTCCTCTCTCTCTCTCCCTCCCTCCCTCTCCCCCTCTCCCTCCCTCTCTCTCTCTCTCTCCCTCCCCCTCTCCCTCTTTCCCTCCCTCCTCTCTCTCTCTCTCCCTCCCTCCCTCCCTCCCTCCCTCCCTCCCTCCCTCCCTCCCTCCCTCCATCTCTCTCTCCCTCCCTCTCCCTCTTTCTTCCCCCTTTTTCCTCTCTCTCCCGCTCTGAAAAAAAAATCCATTTGCTTAAAAGCCTGCTTTCTTTTCTACCTGTCATACCCTCGAACCATTTAGTAAAAGCCTTTTTCTTTTGATCATAATTAGCCAGAATAAAAATCTAATTCTAATATGATACTCTGTTAAAATCTCACCGCGCGGTTGCCCACCCACCATACCGCTGATGACAAGCACCACTTTTTTTTTTTTTCTTCTCTCCAAATAGAAATCATCATATATTGTTCTGATTGCATTATAATGCTATTGGGAGATGAGGTGCTTTTGGTAAAATGGAAACCTAATCGGCACAGACAACAAACAGACAAAATACATGGCATCCCACTGACGGCATGGCTGGCAACATCTGTGAATCATCATCACGCACCCACACCAATTCCTCTAAAGTTCCATTCATTAGTGGGTATTGTTAGTGGCAGTAGCTAAGCCCTTATTACCGTGCATTTAGGAAACGAGGCAAAGAGCATAGCAATAGCAATCAATAGAGCTCTTTTCATTTCTCCTCTAATGGCTTTTACATTCTGTTCTTCTCTTTTTTTCTCTCTCCCCCCCCCTCTCTCGTTTCTCGTGGACTAAAAGAGAAAACACAGGAGAGATTGGTGTTACAGCCATAAAATTGGCATTTCTCTGGTAGAAAACAACAGATAATAATGCCTTTAAAACCCCCCTCTCTCTCTGCATATTCCTGTGGCATTTTGCTAAATTGAGTATGGATTTAACATCAAAGGTTTCATGAATTTTTCAAATGAGATATTAAAGTCAATATTTCAAGTAGGGGATATTGAGTTCAGAGGAAAAATCCAATCCAGACGTTTTGATAGGACACAGATCAGAGGGGCAGCTAAAAGCCCACGTGAGGATCTACCATGCATCCCAAATGCTACCCTATTCCCTATATAGTGCACTATTGTTGACCCAGGGCCCTATTGAGCCATTTAAGTACCTATGGGCCCTGGTCAAAAGTAGTGTACCACAAAGGGAATTGGGTGCCATTTGGGAAACACTCCCTGTTAGGCTGCAGCCCCCCCCCCCCCCCCCCCCGCCCCTGTAAAGCTTTGGGATTGGCATGTCAACGATGAAAGTATGTTCGTAATGTAGCTCGACCACTGTCACAGTTTCTGCCATCCTCCATTCTCCACATGGTCTGGTGCGCGGCCTACCTGATCGACTTTCATGCTGTCGTAGAGTCAAAAGATTCGCACTGACAGCTCTCCATTTGTGATCATACCACAGCCACAGGGCTGTTGTTTTACTGTACTGTAGTACACCGGGGCATTTCATCAGATTAGAGAGAGAGAGAGAGAGGGTGGAGACGTAACACTGCAAGTTTTTATTGTTCAGGTTTGTTTATTTGGGTTGGTTCTCTTTTAGCCCACTGTGGGGTTAATATATGAAGACTTGGTAAATGGAGTGGTAGTTTTTGAGCCACTTTATCTTGTGAAATGTGTTCAGTTGAGTGAGGGGCAGTAACAATAAACTGGATAATGATCAGAGGAAAAGGAAAAGAACATTCACTTCAATTTAGTTTAGTTTTGTGCTGAACACGACCCTGGACTCATCTCTGTATTCAAGTCAGCAGGTAGCCTAGCGGTCGGAGCAGGTAGCCTAGCGGTCGGAGCAGGTAGCCTAGCGGTCGGAGCAGGTAGCCTAGAGGGTAGAGCAGGTAGCCTAGCGGTTATAGCAGGTAGCCTAGTGGTCAGAGCAGGTAGCCTAGTGGTCAGAGCAGGTAGCCTAGTGGTCAGAGCAGGTAGCCTAGAGGTTAGAGCAGGTAGCCTAGCGGTCGGAGCAGGTAGCCTAGCGGTCGGAGCAGGTCGCCTAGAGGTTAGAGCAGATAGCCTAGTGGTCAGAGCAGGTAGCCTAGAGGTTAGAGCAGGTAGCCTAGCGGTTATAGCAGGTAGCCTAGTGGTCAGAGCAGGTAGCCTAGTGGTCAGAGCAGGTAGCCTAGAGGTTAGAGCAGGTAGCCTAGCGGCCGGAGCAGGTAGCCTAGTGGTCAGAGCACGTAGAATAGAGGTTAGAGCAGGTAGCCTAGAGGTCAAAGCAGGTAGCCTAGAGGTTAGAGCAGGTAGCCTAGCAGTTAGAGCAGGTAGCCTAGAAGATAGTGCAGGTAGACTAATGGTCAGAGCAGGTAGCCTAGCGGTCAGAGCAGTTAGCCTAGAGGTCAGAGCATGTAGCCTAGAGGTTAGAGCAGGTAGCCTAGTGGTTAAAGCAGGTAGCCTCGCAGTTAGAGCAGGTAGCCTTCAGGTCAGAGCAGGTAGCCTAGCAGTTAGAGCAGGTAGCCTAGAAGATATAGCAGGTAACCTAGAAGTCAGAGCAGGTAGCCCAGAGGTCACACATGCATATAATACACACTTGTACAACAGGACAAATATAAGCACCTAACTTATTGTTATATATCTGTAACCTACAATCTGGGCTGGCTTGTTGACTGGAACTCTAGCCTTATCTCAGCTCCTTGTCAGAAAGCACTAAGCTTTTACAACATTTACTGTAAATTAATGTAATCTGAGTAGAGAGGGCACTTAGGTCATCACCGTCCCTGAACAATACAGACATCAGGCTGCTCCCCTATCACAAGGTATCATTTTCCTCTAACCCTGACTGTAAGTTGCTCTGCATCAAAGCGTATGACTAAAATGTTCTGTTAATTGTAACCCAAGTGACTGTCCTCCTTTTTCAAGCTCCAGCTAGCATTTAGAGTTTAGTCGAATGCATTCCTTGTGTCGGGCATGGCTTCCAGTCAGTTCTCTACCATCTCAAGGGTACAGACTTAACATTATCTCTAGGTGTAGCAGAAATCAGCCAGAAATCACCAGGATCACATGAGTCTGTTTTGGCTTCTTCAGATCCTTAACAAGCAGCTACTCTTCCTGGGGGGTGGGGGTGGGGGGGTGGGGTGGGGGGGGCGGGGGGTGGTCCACACAAAAAAACACAAAACACGACAAGTAACACTGATACATTGATAGACATGGACAGCGACACAAATTTAAAATACAATGATATACAAACAATACAACTACATAATAGTTTGTGTGTAGATTGTGTGTGTTTTGAGTGAGTGTCTGTGTGTGTTATAGTGTGTTAGAGTGTGTCTGTGTGTGTTAGAGTGTGTCTGTGTGTATCTGTGTGTGTTAGAGTGTGTTAGAGTGTGTCTGTGTGTATCTGTGTGTGTCTGTGTGTGTTAGTGTGTCTATGTGTGTTAGAGTGTGATATAGTGTATTAGTGTGTGATAGACTGTGATATAGTGTGTCTGTGTGTGTTAGAGCGTGTTAGAGTGTGTCTGTGTGTGTCTGTGTGTGTTAGAGTGTGTTAGAGTGTGTCTGTGTGTATCTGTGTGTGTCTGTGTGTGTTAGTGTGTCTATGTGTGTTAGAGTGTGATATAGTGTATTAGGTGTGATAGACTGTGATATAGTGTGTCTGTGTGTGTTAGAGTGTGATAGAGTGTGTCTGTGTGTTTGTGTGTCTATGTGTGCTAGAGTGTGATATAGTGTGTCTGTGTTAGTGTGTCTGTGTGTGTTAGAGTCTGATTGTGTGTGTCTGTGTGTGTGTGTGTGTGTCAGTGTGTCTATGTGTAATAGTGTTGGTGTGTGTTAGTATGCGATATGCAATATAGTTTATTTGATCAAAACAAGTGGGTGTCGCAGATATGATCAATACAAGTGGATGTCACAGATCCAACACTATTGGTCTGCACTTTAGTTGTCTCAGTGATAATCTGGGTCATATCGCAGGCATTAGTCACAGGTAGAAGCTTCCTCTTGAGAGGACAGCTAGTTGCTAACCGGTCAATATTCAGGTCACCCAGAAAATAGACCACTCTGTTATGTGGAGCGCACGGTGTCCCCAGTGCTGGTGCATAGCCCGATGCGGTACATACCAGCTCCGTGTATCTCCCGGGTTAGAGTGAGCCATGAAGCCGGCTCTACGCATCTGGTATCCAGTGCGTCTCCTTGGGCCGGCTTACATGGCACCAGCCTAGCGCACTAATAGTGTTGGTGTGTGTTAGTATGCGATATGCAATATAGTTTATTTGATCAAAACAAGTGGGTGTCGCAGATATGATCAATACAAGTGGATGTCACAGATCCAACACTATTGGTCTGCACTTTAGTTGTCTCAGTGATAATCTGGGTCATATCGCAGGCATTAGTCACAGGTAGAAGCTTCCTCTTGAGAGGACAGCTAGTTGCTAACCGGTCAATATTCAGGTCACCCAGAAAATAGACCACTCTGTTATGTGGAGCGCACGGTGTCCCCAGTGCGGGTGCATAGCCCGATGCGGTACATACCAGCTCCGTGTATCTCCCGGGTTAGAGTGAGCCATGAAGCCGGCTCTACGCATCTGGTATCCAGTGCGTCTCCTTGGGCCGGCTTACATGGCACCAGCCTAGCGCACGGTGTCCCCGGTTCGCCTGCATAGCCCAGTGCGGGCTATTCCACCTTGCCGCACTGGCAGGGCGACCGGGAGCATTCAACCAGGTTGGGCAGGCTCGGTGCTCAAGAGCTCCAGTGCGCCTGCATGGTCCGGTCTATCCGGTACCACCTCCACGCATCAGCCCTCCGGTGGCAGCTCCCCGTACTCGCCCTGAGGTGCGTGTCCTCGGCCCAGTACCACCAGTGCCGGCACCACGCACCAGGCCTACAGTGCGCCTTGTCTGTCCAGCGCTGCCAGAGCCTTCCTCCTCTCCAGCGCTGCCAGAGCCTTCCTCCTCGCCAGCGCTGCCAGAGCTTTCCTCCTCTCCAGCGCTGCCGGAGTCTCCAGCCTGTCCAGCGCTGCCAGAGCCTTCCTCCTCGCGAGCGCTGCCTGAGTCTCCCGCCTGTCCAGCGCTGCCAGAGCCTTCCTCCTCTCCAGCGCTGCCGGAGTCTCCCGCCTGTCCAGCGTTGCCGGAGCTTTCCTCCTCTCCAGCGCTGCCGGAGTCTCCAGTCTGCCCAGCGCCGCCTGAGCTACCCGTCTGCCCAGCGCCATCAGAGCTGCCAGTCTGCAAAGAGCCACCAGTGCCGCCAGTCTGCAAGGAGCCGCCAGTGCCGCCAGTCTGCCAGGAGCCGCCAGTGCCGCCAGTCTGCCAGGAGCCGCCAATGCCGCCAGTCTGCCAGGATCTGCCAGTGCCACCAGTCAGCCAGGATCTGCCAGAGCCGCCAGTCAGCCAGGATCTGCCAGAGCCGCCATTCAGCCAGGATCTGCCAGAGCCGCCATTCAGCCAGGATCTGCCAGAGCCGCCATTCAGCCAGGATCTGCCAGAGCCGCCATTCAGCCAGGATCTGCCAGAGCCGCCAGTCAGCCAGGTTCTGCCCCTCTGTCCCGAGCTGCCCCTCTGTTCCGAGCTGCCCCTCTGTCCCGAGCTGCCCCTCTGTCCCGAGCTGCCCCTCAGTCCAGTGGGGTCATTTAGAAGGGTCGCCGTGGTTAGGAGGCCACGGAAGCGGACAATGTGGCGGACTAAGACTATGGTGAAGTGGGGGCCACGTCCAGCACCAGAGCCGCCACAGCGGACAGATGCCCACCCAGACCCTCCCCAATAGATGAAGGTTTTGCGGCCGGAGTCCGCACCTTGGGGGGGGGGGGGGGGTACTGTCACACCCTGACCATAGTTTGCTTTGTATGTTTCTATGTTTTGTTTGGTCAGGGTGTGATTTGAGTGGGCATACTATGTGGTATGCCATCTACAGCAATATTATTCCTCCTGGATTGTCCCTCTAAATAGTTTGTTTCCCCAGTCATTTGTTACAATGATTTACAGACAGTGAAGGTGTCATCTCGCATGGACTTACTGTCATGTTGTGTCTTGTCTCTGTCCTTTCCCTTCACCCTGTCTCCCTCTGCTGGTCGTTGTTAGGTTACCTTTTCTCCCCCGCTTTCTCCCAGCTGTTCCTTGTCTCCTCTAACTACCCATTCACCCCGTTTCCCACCTGTTCCCTTTTTCCCTCTGATTAGGTCCCTATATCTCTCTCTGTTTCTGTTCCTGTCCTTGTCGGATTCTTGTTTGTGTTTCATGCCTGAGCCAGACTATCGTCATGTTTGCTGTAACCTTGTCCTGTCCTGTCGGAATCTGCCGGTCTATCTGAGCCTACCTATGTTTGGTTATTAAAGAAGCTCTGTTTAAGTTAGTTCGCTTTTGGGTCCTCATTCACTCACCATAACAGAAGAATCCGACCAAGAATGGACCCAGCGACTTCGGATCCTCTCCACTCAGCCGTCGGGATCCAGGGAGCGATGCTAGGCAGACACGAGCAGGAAGTGTCTGCTGCTCGACATGCCGTTGAGACCCTGGCCACCCAAGTCTCCAACCTCACAGAACAGGTTCACCATCTCCGCCTCGATCCACCGGCCACTTCCAGGGCTTTCGAATCTCCGGAGCCCAGAATCAATAACCCGCCGTGTTACTCTGGGGAGCCCACTGAATGCCGCTCGTTCCTCACCCAGTGTGATATTGTGTTTTCTCTCCAGCCCAACACTTACTCCAGGAGCACTGCTCGTGTCGCCTACGTCATATCTCTCCCTATTGGACGGGCTCGTGAGTGGGGCACGGCAATCTGGGAGGCAAGGGCTGAGTGTACTAACCAGTATCAGGACTTTAAGGAGGAGATGATACGGGTTTTTGATCGATCTGTTTTTGGGGAGGAGGCTTCCAGGGCCCTGTCTTCCCTATGTCAAGGCAATCGATCCATAACAGACTACTCTATTGAGTTTCGCACTCTTGCTGTCTCCAGTGGCTGGAACGAGCCGGCCTTGCTCGCTCGTCTTCTGGAGGGTCTCCGCGCAGAGGTAAAGGATGAGATTCTCTCCCGGGAGGTTCCTTCCAGCGTGGATTCCTTGATTGAACTCGCTATTCGCATTGAGCGACGGGTTGATCTTCGTCACCGAGCTCGTGGAAAGGAGCTCGCGCTCTCCGTCGCCCCCCTCTCCGCATCACTACCATCTTCCTCTGCCGGCTCGGGTGCTGAGCCCATGCAGCTGGGAGGTATCCGCATCTCGACTAAGGAGAGGGAACGGAGAATCACCAACCGCCTCTGTCTCTATTGCGGTTCCGCTGGTCATTTTGTCACTTCATGTCCAGTAAAAGGCCAGAGCTCGTCAGTAAGCGGAGGGCTACTGGTGAGCGCTACTACTCCTGTCTCTCCTTCAAGATCCTGCACTACCTTGTCGGTCCATCTACGCTGGACCGGTTCGTCAGCTTCCTGCAGTGCCTTAATAGACTCTGGGGCGGAGGGCTGTTTTATGGACGAGACCTGGGCTCGGGAACATGACATTCCTCTCAGACAGTTAAAGGAGCCCACGGCCTTGTTCGCCCTGGATGGTAGTCCTCTCCCCAGGATTCAGCGTGAGACGCTACCTTTAACCCTCACTGTTTCTGGTAATCATAGTGAAACCATTTCTTTTTTAATTTTTCGTTCACCTTTTACACCTGTTGTTTTGGGCCATCCCTGGCTAGTTTGTCATAATCCTTCCATTAATTGGTCTAGTAATTCTATCCTCTCCTGGAACGTCTCTTGTCATGTGAAATGTTTAATGTCTGCTATCCCTCCTGTTTCCTCTGTCTCTTCTTCACAGGAGGAGCCTGGTGATTTGACAGGGGTGCCGGAGGAATATCACGATCTGCGCACGGTGTTCAGTCGGTCCAGGGCCACCTCTCTTCCTCCACACCGGTCGTATGATTGTAGTATTGATCTCCTTCCGGGAACCACCCCCCCCCGGGGTAGACTATACTCTCTGTCGGCTCCCGAACGTAAGGCTCTCGAAGATTATTTGTCTGTAGCTCTTGACGCCGGTACCATAGTCCCCTCCTCCTCTCCCGCCGGAGCGGGGTTTTTTTTTGTCAAGAAGAAGGACGGGTCTCTGCGCCCCTGCATAGATTATCGAGGGCTGAATGACATAACAGTGAAGAATCGTTATCCGCTTCCTCTTATGTCTTCAGCCTTCGAGATCCTGCAGGGAGCCAGGTTTTTCACTAAGTTGGACCTTCGTAACGCTTACCATCTCGTGCGCATCAGGGAGGGGGACGAGTGGAAGACGGCGTTTAACACTCCGTTAGGGCACTTTGAATACCGGGTTCTTCCTTTCGGCCTCGCTAACGCTCCAGCTGTCTTTCAGGCATTAGTCAATGATGTCCTGAGAGACATGCTGAACATCTTTGTTTTCGTTTACCTTGACGATATCCTGATTTTTTCACCGTCACTCCAGATTCATGTTCAGCACGTTCGACGTGTCCTCCAGCGCCTTTTAGAGAATTGTCTTTTTGTGAAGGCTGAGAAGTGCACTTTTCATGCCTCCTCCGTCACATTTCTCGGTTCTGTTATTTCCGCTGAAGGCATTAAGATGGATCCCGCTAAGGTCCAAGCTGTCATTGATTGGCCCGTCCCTAAGTCACGCGTCGAGCTGCAGCGCTTTCTCGGCTTCGCGAACTTCTATCGTCGTTTCATCCGTAATTTCGGTCAGGTGGCAGCTCCTCTCACAGCCCTTACTTCTGTCAAGACGTGCTTTAAGTGGTCCGTTTCCGCCCAGGGAGCTTTTGATCTCCTCAAGAATCGTTTTACATCCGCTCCTATCCTTGTTACACCTGACGTCTCTAGACAGTTCGTTGTCGAGGTTGACGCGTCAGAGGTGGGCGTGGGAGCCATTCTTTCTCAGCGCTCCCTCTCTGACGACAAGGTCCACCCATGCGCGTATTTTTCTCATCGCCTGTCGCCGTCGGAACGTAACTATGATGTGGGTAACCGCGAACTGCTCGCCATCCGGTTAGCCCTAGGCGAATGGCGACAGTGGTTGGAGGGGGCGACCGTTCCTTTTGTCGTTTGGACTGACCATAGGAACCTTGAGTACATCCGTTCTGCCAAACGACTTAATGCGCGTCAGGCGCGTTGGGCGCTGTTTTTCGCTCGTTTCGAGTTCGTGATTTCTTATCGTCCGGGCTCTAAGAACACCAAGCCTGATGCTTTGTCTCGTCTCTTCAGTTCTTCAGTAGCCTCCACTGACCCCGAGGGGATTCTCCCTGAGGGGCGTGTTGTCGGGTTGACTGTCTGGGGAATTGAGAGGCAGGTAAAACAAGCGCTCACTCACACTCCGTCGCCGCGCGCTTGTCCTAGGAACCTTCTTTTCGTTCCCGTTCCTACTCGTCTGGCCGTTCTTCAGTGGGCTCACTCTGCCAAGTTAGCCGGCCACCCTGGCGTTCGGGGTACGCTTGCTTCCATTCGCCAGCGTTTTTGGTGGCCCACCCGGGAGCATGACACGCGTCGTTTCGTGGCTGCTTGTTCGGTCTGCGCGCAGACTAAGTCCGGTAACTCTCCTCCTGCCGGCCGTCTCAGGCCGCTTCCTATTCCCTCTCGACCGTGGTCTCACATCGCCTTAGATTTTGTCACCGGACTGCCTTCGTCAGCGGGGAAGACTGTTATTCTTACGGTTGTCGATAGGTTCTCTAAGGCGGCTCATTTCATTCCCCTTGCTAAGCTTCCTTCTGCTAAAGAGACGGCACAAATCATCATCGAGAATGTTTTCAGAATTCATGGCCTTCCGTCAGACGTCGTTTCGGACAGAGGTCCGCAATTCACGTCTCAATTTTGGAGGGAGTTTTGCCGTTTGATTGGGGCTTCCGTCAGTCTCTCTTCCGGCTTTCACCCCCAGTCTAACGGTCAAGCAGAACGGGCCAATCAGACTATTGGTCGCATCTTACGCAGTCTTTCTTTTCGCAACCCTGCGTCTTGGTCAGAACAGCTCCCCTGGGCAGAATACGCCCACAACTCGCTTCCTTCGTCTGCGACCGGGCTATCTCCTTTTCAGAGTAGCCTCGGGTACCAGCCTCCGCTGTTCTCATCTCAGTTCGCCGAGTCCAGCGTCCCCTCCGCTCAGGCTTTTGTCCAACGTTGCGAGCGCACCTGGAAGAGGGTCAGGTCTGCACTTTGCCGTTATAGGGCGCAGACTGTGAGGGCTGCTAATAAGCGTAGAACTAAGAGTCCTAGATATTGTCGCGGTCAGAGAGTTTGGCTCTCCACTCAGAACCTTCCCCTTAAGACGGCTTCTCGCAAGTTGACCCCGCGGTTCATTGGTCCGTTCCGTATTTCTCGGGTCATTAATCCTGTCGCAGTTCGACTTCTTCTTCCGCGATACCTTCGTCGCGTCCACCCGGTCTTCCATGTCTCCTGTATTAAGCCCGTTCTTCGCGCCCCCGCTCGTCTTCCCCCCCCCCCCCCCATCCTTGTCGAGGGCGCACCCATCTACAGGGTCCGCAGGATTTTGGACATGCGTCCTCGGGGCCGTGGTCACCAGTACCTTGTCGATTGGGAGGGGTACGGTCCTGAGGAGAGGAGTTGGGTTCCCTCTCGGGACGTGCTGGACCGTGCGCTGATCGAGGATTTCCTCCGTTGCCGCCAGGTTTCCTCCTCGAGTGCGCCAGGAGGCGCTCGGTGAGTGGGGGGGTACTGTCATGTTGTGTCTTGTCTCTGTCCTTTCCCTTCACCCTGTCTCCCTCTGCTGGTCGTTGTTAGGTTACCTTTTCTCCCCCGCTTTCTCCCAGCTGTTCCTTGTCTCCTCTAACTACCCATTCACCCCGTTTCCCACCTGTTCCCTTTTTCCCTCTGATTAGGTCCCTATATCTCTCTCTGTTTCTGTTCCTGTCCTTGTCGGATTCTTGTTTGTGTTTCATGCCTGAGCCAGACTATCGTCATGTTTGCTGTAACCTTGTCCTGTCCTGTCGGAATCTGCCGGTCTATCTGAGCCTACCTATGTTTGGTTATTAAAGAAGCTCTGTTTAAGTTAGTTCGCTTTTGGGTCCTCATTCACTCACCATAACACTTACAGTTTGTTGCCATCTTGCTGAAAGTCTCTTTCATGACATCCACCTTTCCCTGGGGGAACTGCAAAGTGTTCTTCAGGTCTTGGACCATTCTGGTCAGATTGTCCATTGTTTTGTTAGTTGAGTCCACAAGGATTTGGACAAAACTCTTGACACTATTTTCCTGTTGCTGTAACAATTGCTTGTAGACGTATTTTTGTCGATTTAAAACATCACGCACCTGTGATGGAGAAACATAGTCCTCTACATTACTCTCACCTTTAGCTTTGGGCAGCATGATGATAGCTATTATGTCCGTGATATGGTGAGTCAGTACAATCCAATAATGAGGAGGCAGAAAGGGGTGGCAGGTAGCCTAGTGGTTAGAGCGTTGGACTAGTAACCAAATGGTTGCAAGATTGAATCCCCGAGCCGACAAGGTGAAAAGCTGGTGTTCTGCCCCTGAATAAGGCAGTTAATCCACTCTCTAAGCTGTCATTGAAAATAAGATTTTTTTCATAACTGACTTGCCTAGTTAGATTTAAAAAAGTATGTTTAGGCTATTTACTCCATGGTGCAAGCAATGAACATGAACACCATGTGACACCACAAAGCATCCAGTCAGGGGAAGTGGCAGCATAGAGGGCTGCTGCTTTGCGGTCCCTTAGCAGATCCACATGGTGACTGTCCTGTAAGAGACGGATCCAGTGGCTTCTTCCACGACTGCAGGGACCCACTAGGGGCCTTCATTCAGAGTACAAAATGTCTTAAATGACCGTGGCCCCTGTCTGCATCATCCTTCTACCTTTCAAGTCCGGGTGCAGCCGGTCTAAGACAGTTGTCAATCGTCTGTTCATTATCAGCTCAGCTGGACGCCTCCCAGTAGAGGCCGTCGGCATAACATGCAGAGACAGCAGGAACCTTTACAGTTTGATATGGGGCTGTGGTGATGTGTCTGATTCCGCTTTAACCTCAGCCTCTTTAACTCAATCTCTTTAACCTCAGCCTCTTTATCCTCAGCCTCTTTAACCTCAGCCTCTTTATCCTCAGCCTCTTTAATGTCAGCCTCTTTAACCTCAGCTTCTTTAACCCCAGCCTCTTTAACCTCAACCTCTTTAATCTCAGCCTCTTTAATCTCAATCTCTTTAACCTCAGCCTCTTTATCCTCAGCCTCTTTAACCTCAGCCTCTTTAATCTCAATCTCTTTAACCTCAGCCTCTTTATCCTCAGCCTCTTTAACCTCAGCCTCTTTATCCTCAGCTTCTTTAACCTCAGCCTCTTTATCCTCAGTCTCTTTAACCTCAGCCTCTTTAACCTCAGCCTCTTTAACCTCAGCCTCTTTAATCTTAGCCTCTTTAACCTCAGCCTCTTTAATCTCAGCCTCTCTAACCTCATCCTCTTTAACCTCAGCCTCTTTATCCTCAGCCTCTTTTAGCTCAGCCTCTTTAACCTCAGCCTCTTTAACCTCAGCCTCTTTAACCTCAGCCTCTTTAACCTCAGCGTCTTTAACCTCAGCCTCTCTAACCTCCATTGTATGACAGCAGATATAGGGAGCTTATCAAAGCAGCAGAGGACATCAAACTAACCACGACTACTTCCAGCCTTGGTTAACGATTGGTACTCCCCACAATTCCAGCCAGCACAGCTTGCAGGTGTCTTGTCTTTACTATCATTAAATTGAAGACTTAGTTTTTATCAAAGATTCTCTGTAATTAGTATTACGCGATTAAACTGATTAATCATGTAACTGTAATTAACTAGGAAGTCGGGGCACCAAGGAAAATATTCAGATTACAAAGTTATCATTTCCTAAAATAACTTTTCAGATATTTTCATTTCTGATCAATAGTATTCTGATTAATGAATTATTTACTTTACCTCACGTTAGTCTCATCCCAAACATCATAAATTGTTGGTTATCTGCACGAACCCAGTCTTCACTATGAGTCATCCATACATCAATTGTCTTAAATTATTTATTTATTACTATCTAAATAATTCACAGAAATGCATAAACAAACAAACAAGGTAAATGTGGTTACATGTAATGATAGGAGAATGTGCCCTAGTGGGCTAAACCGGCATGGCGGCTTGTTAGACAAAAGGGGAAGTGGGGGTCGACTAAGAAGTCACTACAGAGTGATAATTATAACAATTGAAATGCTAATCCTTTGCACATGAACGCTCACTCATTCGGGAAGAATTTCAATCAATATATATATATTTACGCTCAGTGTGTCGTCTTGATCGCTGTTGAAAAGTTTGTTTCTTTTGTAGAATTGTCCGTCTCTCTCTCTCTCTGTCGTGGTTATAGTGGATAGTTCAGAGTGAAATTAATTCATGTTGTTGTAGAATGGATGTTTCAGCAGTTGTTGTTCTTCGCGTTCAATGATACCGAATTCCTAGCTGCAGACTAATAATTAATATCAAAGACCTTTTCTTATTCTGTCGGTATCGATAGTCTAAGAGTTTAACCACGTGGTATGGTTAAAGGATTAAAAGATTCAACAACAAGGTCTGCAACCTTTGTCCTCCCGTGATTGAGAGAAACATGGTCTGCAACCTTTAGCCATCTCGTAATTGAGGTAAGCTCGGTCTGCTGATCGAAAACCAGAGTTAGGATATTATTCGGAAGGGCCGAAGAGGGCTGTCCCAGGATATCTGACTCTAACTGGGCTCAGGGGCGGTCCTCTGATTTAGTTCAAATCAAAGGGGAATTGTATTTTTCTTCATTAAACAGTGCAAAATCATATTACACAATTATACAAAGAATATCATACTCACTCATTCATCTTATACAACAATTAGATGTAAACCTCATATCTGAGGCTATTATATAAACAGCGTTATGGTAATGTGGCCACACCGTCTCCCATGAGCTTCCCAAGTTGTGACAAACGGACCAGTTCGTAGCTGGATTCTTCACCGATCTTTTATACTTTCTCCGGAACATGAAATTTGTTCGTACCTCAAGTTCTGTGAGGTGGAAGAAATTCCTTAGTGCTGCATGAAAATCTACTCTCTCTATACTGTGTGTCCATGAGGAGATCCTCAGGAATTTACAACGTCTCTCTGAACACAGCAACCTAGTTGAAGGAGGCAAGGGGGAGGCAGGGAGAGGGGATGGGGCTTACTATACCCAAAGAGGCCAACGTCATGACACAGGGCTGATGGAAACAGCAACAAACAGCCACAAGCCAGGGACTAGCCAGTCCCAGCCACAAGGGCTAACCGTGTCACAGGCTGTGTTCAAACAGTCAAGGAAACATGGCTAGCTTGATAGCTAGCAGCTAGGCTAGCTGCTTTGCAAAGCTGCACCTCTTTGGACTTTAGGGTTTGGCAGTATCGCGGGACAATTAGTAGCGGTCCAAGCAACTGAGGCTAACCATGTCCAAATTAAACAGGTAGGGTAGTAAACAAACATTTCTTTAAGGAAAAACTTTTTCCAAAACTTTCATGACAACAAACCGAGCTCTCTCTCATTCCGCGTTCAACATCTTATCGCGCTCTGATGACGTGTGATGACGAGATCTGATTTCCCCTCGCTGCATGGCAGAGACACCTACTACTGTACATACTACTCAGGCTCCAGACACACAGAGATAAGCCTGTAATGTACATGTTCAGGACCTCTGTATGAGCCCAATGGGAGTGCTGCTTCCACTGACTACCGTAGGACCTGCTACCAGAGCACATTTTATTCCATGCTACATGTTTATGTGTGAGTAGTGATGCAATCTGGTATCAGTCAGCTAGCACAGGTACAGTGATACAGTATAGTCCCCAGCTGAATTTTACAGTAACTGCTAGGATTGCACCAGGCTTTTTTTCAGGGAGAGTACGTACTTGCAGTAAGTGCATGTATGGGTTTCACTGGGAAATGCATGACTCAAATTCCACCTACAGTACAAGTCAAAGGTTCAGACACATCTGCATTGTATAATAATAGTGAAGACATCAATGCTATGAAATAACACATATGGAATCATGTAGTAACCAAAAAAGTGTTAAACAAATCAACATATTTTTTATATTTTAGATTCTTCAAAGTAGCCACTCTTTTCCTTGATGACAGCTTTGCACACTCTTAGCATTCTCTCAACCAGGTTCACCTAGAATGCTTTTCCAACATTCTTGAAGGAGTTCCCACATATGCTGAGCACTAGTTGGCTGCTTTTCCTTCACTCTGCCGTCCAACTCATCCCAAACCATCTCAATTGCTGCAATCAGGTAATCTGATGCAGCACTCCATCGCTCTCCTTCTTGGTCAAATAGCACGTACACAGCCTGGAGATGTGTTTTGGGTCTTTGTCCTGTTGAAAACAGTCCTGTGTACTGTTGGGGTTACTGGAAGACCAGTCCTTTGTACTGTAATCTGGTACAGGTTATTAATCAACCTACCAGGGTGTTTACAAACACTACATAAACAAGATCATCCACATGTATAGATCACATTTTTACTATTACTGTAGAACTTTGTTCTAAAGCTGTATCCGTACCCATTGGACACAGTGATCACAATATAGTGACTATATCCAGGAAAGACAAAGTTCCAACAGCTGGGCCTATAATAGTGTATAATTTATTTTACTAGACAAGTCAGTTAAGAACAAATTCTCATTTTCAATGACAGCCTAGGAACAGTAGGTTACCTGCCTTGTTCAGGAGCAGAACGATAGATTTGTACCTTGTCAGCTTGGGGATTCCATCTTGCAACCTTTCGGTTACTAGTCCAACGCTCTAACCACTAGGCTACGCTGCCACCCACAAGAGAGCTGTCACAACTTCCGCCGAAGTCGGTTCCTCTCCTTGTTCGGGCGGCGATCGACGTCACCGGTTTTCTAGCCATCGCCGATCCACCTTTCATTTTTCCATTTGTCTTGTCTTGTTTTCCTACACACCTGGTTTCAATTCCCTCAATATTAGACATGTATATAACCCTCTGTTCCCCCCCATGTCTGTGTGTGGAATTGTTTGTTGTTTCGTGTATGTGCACGCTAGACTGGTTTGCGCTGGATTATGTCAACCCATATTGTGTTTAGTGTTCTTAGTGCTGTGTGTTTTGTTCGCCAAAATAAATGGCTCCTTTGGCTACTCAACTTCTGCTCTCCTGCGCCTGACTCCCTTCCAGCCAGTTACGCATAACTAACATAGATCATACAAAATATTTTGCTGTGACTCTTATCCTCTCTGGTACAAGTGGGACGCTAGCATCCCACCTCGACAACAGCCAGTGAAATTGCAGGGCGCCAAATTCAAAACAACAGAAATCCCATAATGAAAATTCCTGAAACATACAAGTATTATACACCATTTTAAAGATGAACTTCTCGTAAATCCAACCACAGTGTCCGATTTCAAAAAGGCTTTACGAAGAAAGCACACCAGATGATTAGGTCAGCACCTAGTCACAGAAAACCATACAGCCATTTTTCAGCCAAGGAGAGGGCTCACAAAAGTCAGAAATAGCATTAAAATTAATCACTTACCTTTGATGATCTTCATCTGGTGGCATTCCCAGGTCTCCATGTTAAACAATAAATGTTTGTTTTGTTCGATAATGTCCCTCTTTATGTCCAAAAACCTCTGTTTTGTTGGTACGTTTAGTTCAGAAATCCAAAGGCACAATGCGCGCTCCCAACATCAAGACAAAAAGTACAAAAAGTACAATAAAAGTTAGCAGAAACATGTCAAACAATATTTAAAATCAACCCTGTTTTTGTCATAAATAATCAATAATATTTCAACCGGACAAAAGCTTCTTCAATAGAAAAGGAGAAACAAGAAATGCGCGCTCCTGACCGCAGGACTTATGGCTGGAAATTTCCACTGGCCTCTCATTGAAAGTGCTGTATCTCCCTCATTTTTCAAAGTAAAAGCCTGAAACAATGCCTAAAGACTGGCCACATGTAGAGGAAGCCCTAGATATCGTGAACTGGGTCATAAGTCTTTGAATGGTGGATAGGCTTTCAATGGAATATCAGCCTTTCAAAATAATAGTACTTCCTGGTTGGATTTTCCTCAGGTTTTCGCCTGCCATATCAGTTCTATTATACTCACAGACATGTTTGTAACAGTTTTGGAAACTTTAAAGTGTTTTCTATCCAGATCTACTAATTATATGCATATCCTAGCTTCTAAGTAGCAGGAAGTTTAATTTGGGCACGCTTTTCATCCAAAATTCAGAATGCTACATCCACTACTCTTGTGAAGTTAAGTAGATGATGTTAAAAATATTTGTTGGTCTGATGTGATTAATGAGGAGCATCCAGATGCTGTACTTGATTGATTTATGAAATTGCTTCTTCCAATTATTTATAAACATGCACCTTTAAAGAAACTGACTGTTAGAACTGTTAAGGCTCCATGGGTGAGGAATTGAAAAACTGTATGGTTGAAAGAGATGGGGCAAAAGGAGTGGCTAATAAGTCTGGCTGTACATCTGACTGGCTGACTTACTGCACATCTGATTGGCTGACTTACTGCACATCTGATTGGCTGACTTACTGCACATCTGATTGGCTGACTTACCGCACATCTGATTGGCTGACTTACTGCAAATGGAGAAATGATGTGAATAAACTGAACAAAAAGAAGAAGAAACTGTATTATGAAGCCAAGATCAATTGACATAAAAAACTTTGGAGAACTTTAAATAAAATTATGGGCAGAAAGACAAATTCAACTCCGTCTTTCATCGAATCAGATGGCTTATTCATCACAAAAACATTTGTTGTTGCCAATTATTTTAACGATTTCTTCATTTTCAAAGTGGGCAAACTTAGGCAGGAAATGCCAACAATGAACAGTGAGCCCATCATATTCATGCACAAAAAAAATTGAAAGGAAAGCATAGCAAGTTCGAATTTTGTAAAGTTAGTTTGGAAGAGGTGACAAAATTATTGTTATCGATCAATAATGACAAACCTGGCATTGACAGCTTAGATGGAAAGCTACTGAGAATGGTAGCTGACTCTACAGCTAAAGGAATGTCTTTGTACTCAGGTCTGGAGGGAAGCCAAAGTAATTCCGCTACCCAAGTGTGGTAAAGTGGCTTTTCCTGGTTCTAACAGCAGACATATACAGTGGCTTGCGAAAGTATTCACCCCCCTTGGCATTTTTCCTATTTTGTTGCCTTACAACCTGGAATTAAAATGGATTTTTTGTGGGGTTTGTATCTTTTGATTTATACAACCTGACTACCTATTTGAAGATGTATTTATTTTTATTTTTCTATTGTGAAACAAATAGCATAACTATTCAACCCCCAAAGTCAATACTTCGTAGAGACACCGTTTGCAGCAATTACAGCTGCAACTCTCTTGGGATATGTCTCTATAAGCTTGGTACATCTAGCCACTGGGATTTTTGCCCTTTCTTCAAGGTTAAACTGCTCTAGCTCCTTCAAGTGACCAGTTTCAAGTGACCAGTTTCCCCGTCCATGCCGATGAAAAACATCCACACAGCATGATGCTTCCACCAACATGCTTCACTGTGGGGATGGGGTTCTCGGGGTGATGAGAGGTGTTGGGTTTGCGCCAGCGTTTTCCTTGATGGCCAAAAGCTACATTTTAGTCTCATCTGACCAAAAGTACCTTCTTCCATATGTTTGGGGAGTCTCCCACGTGCCTTTTGGCGAACACCAAACGTGTTTGCTTATTTATTTCTTTAAGCAAAGGCTTTTTTTCTGTCCACTCTTCCATAAAGCCCAGCTCTGTGCAGTTTACAGCTTAAAGTGGTCCTATGGACAGATACTGTACTCCAATCTCCGCTGTGGAGCTTTGCAGCTCCTTCAGGGATATCTTTGGTCTCTTTGTTGCCTCTGATTAATACCCTCCTTGCCGAGGCCGTGAGTTTTGGTGGGTGGCCCTCTCTTGGCAGGTTCGTTGTGGTAACACATTCTTTCCATTTTTTTATAATGGATTTAATGGTGCTCTGTGGGATGTTCAAAGTTTCTGATATTTTTTATAACCCAACCCTGATCTGTACTTCTCCACAACTTTGTCCCTGACCTGTTTGGAGAGCTCCTTGGTCTTCATAGTGCCTCTTGCTTGGTGGTGCCCCTTGCTTAGTGGTGTTCCAGACTCTGGGTCCTTTCAGAACATGTGTATATATACTGAGATCATGTGACAGATCATGTGACACTTAGATTGCACACAGGTGGACTTTATTTAACTAATTATGTGACTTCTGAAGGTAATTGGTTGCACCAGATCTAATTTAGGGGCTTCAAAGCAAAGGGGGTGAATACATCATATGCACGCACCACTTTTCAGTTTTAAATATTTTCAAATTTTTTGAAACAAGTCTTTTTTTCATTTCACTTCACCAATTTGGACTATTTGGTGTATGTCCATTACATGAAATCCAAATAGAAATCCATTTAAATTACAGATTGTAATGAAACACAATAGGAAAAAGGCCAAGGGGGTGCATACTTTTGCAAGGCACTGTAAGCTTGCTGCCAGCTCTTAGCAAGTTGTTGGATAAAACTGCCTTTCAACAGACTTTCAGCATGCCTATAGAGAAGGGCACTCAACACTGACACAAATGACTGATGATTGGTTGAAGTACATTTATAATAAGAAGATTGTGGGAGCTGTACTGTTAGATTTCAGTGCATCCTTTGATATTGTTGACCATAACCTGTTGTTGGATAAACTTATGTGTTATGGCTTTTCAATCTCCTCCATGTCGTGGATTCAGAGCTATCTATCTAATAGAACTCAAAGGGTTTTCTTTAATGGAAGCTTCGCTAATGTCAAACATATGAAGTGTGGTGTACCGCAGGGCAGCTCTCTAGGCCCTCTACTATTTTCTATTTTTACCAATGACCTGCCACTGGCATTAAACAGAGCATGTGTGTCCATGTATGATAATGATTCAACCATATACACATCAGCAACCACAGCTAATGAAGTTACTGTAGCCCTTAACAAAGAGTTGCAGTCTGTTTTGAAATGAGTGGCCAGTAATAAACTGGTCCTAAACATCTCTAAAACTAAGAGCATTGTATTTAGTACAAATCATTCCCTAAGTTCTAGACCTCAGTTGAATCTGGTAATGAATGGTGTGGCTGTTGAACAAGTGGAGGAAACTAAATTACTTGGCATCCTCAGATCCTCAAAAAGTTCTACAGCTGCACCATCGAGAGCAGCTGGTTGCAGCAGTTCTACAGCTGTTCTACAGCTGCACCATCGAGAGCAGAGAGACTGGTTGCGTCACTGCCTGGTATGGCAACTGCTTGGCCTCCGACCGCAAGGCACCACAAAGGGTAGTGCGAACGGCCCAGTACATCACCGGGGCCAAGCTTTCTGCCATCCAGGACCTCTATACCAGGCGGTGTCAGAGGAAGGCCCTAAAAATTGTCAAAGACTCTAGCCACCCTAGTCATAGACTGTTCTCTCTGCTACTGCATGGCAAGCGGTACCGGAGTGCCAAGTCTAGGTCCAAGAGGCTTCTAAACAGCTTCTACCCCCAATCCATAAGACTCCTGAACATCTAGTCAAATGGATACCCAGACTATTTGCAATGCCCCCCCACCCCTCCCCCTCTTTACACCACTGCTACTCTCTGTTGTCATCTATGCATAGTCATTTTAATAACTCTACCCATATGTACAGTACATACTACCTCAAATAACCGGTGCCCCCGCACATTGACTCTCTATCAGTAACCCCCTGTATATAGTCTTGCTATTGTTATTTCACTGCTGCTCTTGAATTATTTGTTACTTTTATCTCTTATTTTTATCCATGTTTTTTAAAACTGCATTGTTGGTTAGGGGCTCGTAAGTAAGCATTTCACCTGTTGTATTCGGCGCATGTGACTAATAAAATTTGATTTGATTTACCTAAGGTTGTAAACTGTCAAAACATGGTCAAAACATAGATTCAATGGTTGTAAAGATCGGGAGAGGTCTGTCCGTAATAAAGAGATGCTCTGCTTTTTTGACACCACACTCCAAAAGCAAGATCTGCCGGCTCTAGTTTTGTCTGATCTTGATTATTGTCCAGTCGTGTGGTTCAGTACTGCAAGGACAGACCTATTGAAGCTGCAGCTGGCTCAGAACAGAGCGGGACGTCTTGCTCTTCATTGTCATCAGAGGGCTGATATAAATACTATGAATGCCAGTCTCTCTTGGCTAATAGACGAGGAGAGACTGACTGCATCACTTCCTCTTTTCATAAGAAACACTAATGTGGTGAAAATCCCAAATTGTTTGCCTAGTCAACTTACACACGGCTCTGACACACACACTTACCACACCAGACATTTTCACAGTTCCCTTTTCACAGTCCCCAAATCCAGAACAAATTCAAGAAAGCGTACAGTATTATATAGAGAGCCCTTATTGCATGGAACTCCGTTCCATCTCACATTGCTCAAATAAACGGCAAACATAGTTTCAAAAGACAGATAAAGCAACACTTCACGGCACAACGACTCTCCCCTATTTGACCTAGATAGTTTGTGTGTTTGCATTGATATGTAGGCTGCGTGTGCCTTTTACATTTAATGATGTAGTTCTGTCCTTGAGCTGTTCTTGTCTATTAATGTTCTGTGTTATGTCATGTTTACTGTTTTGTGTTGGACCCCAGGAAGAGTAGCTGCTGCTTTTGCAACAGCTAATGGGGATCCTAATAAAATACCAAAATACCAAATACTGTTGGGGGTACTGGAGGACCAGTCCTTTGTATTGTTGGGGGTATTGGAGGACCAGTCCTTTGTATTGTTGGGGGTATTGGAGGACCAGTCCTTTGTACTGTTGGGGGTACTGGAGGACCAGTCCTTTGTACTGTTGGGGGTACTGGAGGACCAGTCCTTTGTACTGTTGGGGGTACTGGAGGACCAGTCCTTTGTACTGTTGGGGGTACTGGAGGACCAGTCCTTTGTACTGTTGGGGGTACTGGAGGACCAGTCCTTTGTACTGTTGGGGGTACTGGAGGACCAGTCCTTTGTATTGTTGGGGGTACTGGAGGACCAGTCCTTTGTACTGTTGAGGGGTACTGGAGGACCAGTCCTTTGTACTGTTGGGGGTACTGGAGGACCAGTCCTTTGTACTGTTGGGGGTACTGGAGGACCAGTCCTTTGTACTGTTGGGGGTACTGGAGGACCAGTCCTTTGTACTGTTGGGGGTATTGGAGGACCAGTCCTTTGTACTGTTGGGGGTACTGGAGGACCAGTCCTTTGTACTGTTGGGGGTACTGGAGGACCAGTCCTTTGTACTGTTGAGGGGTACTGGAGGACCAGTCCTTTGTACTGTTGGGGGTACTGGAGGACCAGTCCTTTGTACTGTTGAGGGGTACTGGAGGACCAGTCCTTTGTACTGTTGGGGGTACTGGAGGACCAGTCCTTTGTATTGTTGGGGGTACTGGAGGACCAGTCCTTTGTACTGTTGGGGGTACTGGAGGACCAGTCCTTTGTACTGTTGGGGGTACTGGAGGACCAGTCCTTTGTATTGTTGGGGGTACTGGAGGACCAGTCCTTTGTATTGTTGGGGGTACTGGAGGACCAGTCCTTTGTATTGTTGGGGGTACTGGAGGACCAGTCCTTTGTACTGTTGGGGGTACTGGAGGACCAGTCCTTTGTATTGTTGGGGGTACTGGAGGACCAGGGTTGGGAAACACTGCACTACACACATTACAAACACACACACGTTTAGCCTCACTATTTAATGCCGTATGATCCCATACATATCTATAGGCCTAATTAGGGGTGGCCAGGGAAATTAGGCTTGTTTTGTTATTTTTCGGTCCTATGTTTAATATCTAAAGAGACCCTCAGAACTAATATTAGAACATCCGATTTACTATAGTCTCTCTTTAAATGTGACTACTGGTTTGTTTGCAGGCTTGTTTTCATGTTATGTCTTACCTCTTAGCAGTCTAAAACCCAATGATTTACCTCTTGATTGACAGCAGAAAATGTAATTACTTGAACATTAGGAGGAAAACAATAAATCATATACGTTTTTCTGAGATGAGAGACATTATCTAGCAATGATGTGAATGCCAGGGAACAAGGATTGATAACAAAGCCAACTGACTAGAACTTAATCATCAGACCATTTCTGCCTCAGTCCCAGTTATTGTCTTACAATAAGAGAGAAGTACTTATCTTGTTGAAGTGAGTCCACCATAGAAACAGGATTCGTTGACTCCACAAAGGAGACACATATTGTGATTTCAGCAAGGTTTGGAACACATGTCAGGTTTGTCTAGTATGGGGAGGGTTATATATGTTACATTTCCTTTTCAACTGAAATATTTTTGTGTATTTTTGGTGGGGTGTAAAATGTGGGGACCATTGATTGAATTTGCCAAGATGGTGTGTACCATAAAGAGAAAATACAGTGCCATTAATTACAGAATGTACTTTTTTTTTTAAATACAGGGCCAAAATATTGCAATTTTAACCATTCTCTTTTTATATAAGTTTTAATCATATGCTCTGAAAGGACCACCCCACCTTTAGACATTAAAAAGGCATGAAGCCATGTTGATGAGCTCAGCAGAATGTAGAACTGTACACTCCTCCTAATTCATTACAGTTTAAACACGCTAATTAAGAAACAGAAGCTGATTATAGCAAGAAAGAAACTGATTAAAGAGAGGAAGGAAAGTTTTGCCTCTTCCAGACCGGCGGGGGTATTCTAGAGGGATCTGGGCCGCGGGTGCTCCAGCCGTGCCTCTCCCCAAAATCCTCCACGCCTCATCCTTCATCTGCGTCCTCTCGTCATGTCCCGTCACCGCGGCGATACACCTGAACACTCCGCTGGTGCCAAACACCTGGCTCCATCTCCCTCTGTCCAAATGAAAAATACGCATAATCTTCCCTGCTGAGGAGACGGCAAATGAGGGGATTCATGACAAATTGTGTTGGGGGATATTTTATGCAGAGGAGCAGAGCACAGGAGAACAGAAGACAGCTACAAGCTAAAAAAAAAGAAGGAAAAAAAGTAGTTTCAGCATAATTGTACTAATGAGAGAGGTGTGGCTGGGCTTCTAGCTAGGCTAACTCCTGTTAAACCACCTGGTAGGAACAGGTCCATGCTGGTTTCTGGCTGGGCTTCTAGCTAGGCTAACTCCTGTTAAACCACCTGGTAGGAACAGGTCCATGCTGGTTTCTGGCTGGGCTTCTAGCTAGGCTAACTCCTGTTAAACCACCAGGTAGGAACAGATCCATGCTGGTTTCTGGCTGGGCTTCTAGCTAGGCTAACTCCTGTTAAACCACCAGGTAGGAACAGATCCATGCTGGTTTCTGGCTGGGCTTCTAGCTAGGCTAACTCCTGTTAAACCACCTGGTAAGAACAGGTCCATGCTGGTTTCTGGCTGGGCTTCTAGCTAGGCTAACTCCTGTTAAACCACCTGGTAAGAACAGGTCCATGCTGATTCTGGCTGCGCTGCTAGCTTGGCTAACTGTACATCCACCTCATTCTGGCTTGCCTACTAAGGTACAATCACCTCTAAAATTAAACTGAACAAAAATTTAAAAACGCAACAATCAACAATATCAAAAATGTTGGTGAGTTACAGTTCATACAAGAAAATCAGTCAGTTGAAATGAATTCATTAGGCCCTAATCTATGGATAACACATGACTGGGCAGGGGCGCAGCCATGGGTGGGCCTTGGAGGGCATAGGCCCGCCTACTGAGGAGCCAGACCCAGCCAATCAGAAAAACTCCTCAGTTCCCCGCCTCTGCCGAAACCACGGATCTGGAGGTCCTGGCTGGCATAGTTACACGTGGTCTGCAGTCCGGTTGGACGTACAGCCAACTTCTCTAAAACGATGTTGGAGGCAGTTTATTGTAGACAAATTAACATAACATTATCTGGAAACAGCTGTGGTGGACATTCCTACAGTTCAGCATGCCAATTACCATTAGGCAACTATTAAGATGCTTAAAACCCCTGGTATTGGATGCAAGTGTATCCCCACGCACAGTGAAGAAGATGGTTGGGAAGGGGAAGAAAAAGCAAAGGACCAAAGTTGGAGAATACCAAAACTTTACATCTTGGGGTCTCCACATCTACAATTAGAAGCCAATAGGTTCTTTGGAAGGGTTGTCAGAAAAAAAAGAAGCCTTTACTGAGAGCAAACAACAAAAGTATGGCGCATGGATTGGAAGCGGGGCGATGGTCAAATGACATGACCACGCACATCAACGGTGGGTTTGGTGTTGAAAGACTGACGCGTATGCAGAATATAACCTCATACCTACTGTAAAATATGGTGGTGGAGCTTTGATGTTACGTGACTGTTTTTGCTTCCACTGGTCCTCGGGCCCTTGTTAAGGAACAATAACATCATGAACCATGGTCCTCGGGCCCTTGTTAAGGAACAATAACATCATGAACCATGGTCCTCGGGCCCTTGTTAAGGAACAATAACATCATGAACCATGGTCCTCGGGCCCTTGTTAAGGAACAATAACATCATGAACCATGGTCCTCGGGCCCTTGTTAAGGAACAATAACATCATGAACCATGGTCCTCGGGCCCTTGTTAAGGAACAATAACATCATGAACTCTACCAAAAACCAGGACATTTTAGCCAAAAACCTGGTTGCCTCTGCCAGGAGGCTGAAACTTGGCCAAGAGTGTATCTTCCAGCAAGACAATAACCGCAAGCACACATAAAGATCCAGAAGAAAATGGTTAATTGACCCCAAAATCAACATTTTGCAATGGCCATCTCAATCTCCGGACTTGAACCCCATTGAAAACCTGTGGTTTGAATTGAAGAGGGCAGTTCATGAGGACAGACCGAAGGATATCAAGGATCTGGAAAGATTCTGTATGGAGGAAATCTGGTCTAAGATCCCAATGTGTTCTCCAATCGCATAAAACATTTTAGAAAAAGGCTCGTGTCGTTATCCTCGTAAGAGGAGGGTGCCAAAGTATTAAAAACCAAGGGTACCAATCATTTTGAAACCTATCTTTGTTTTGTACTTGACAAAGTCTCTTTTTGTAAGCTACTGTATTAGTATAAAATAGCATACTTTTAAAAACAATTTAGCTCAGTGTTTTTATCATTTATTTTATACAATCTTTATTTGCTTATCTTTATCAAGCTTGCCAATAATTTTGGAGGTGACTGTATGTACACAATGACCAGACAACAGACTGAACACCAATCCTGTAATCAAATCAAGTTTATTTGTCATGTGCGCCGAATACAACAGGTGCAGTAGACCTTACAGTGAAATGCTTACTTACAGGCTCTAACCAATAATGCAAAAAAGGTGTTAGGTGAACAATAGGTAGTTAAAGAAATAAAACAACAGTAAAAAGACAGGCTATATACAGTAGCGAGGCTACATACAGACACTGGTTAGTCAGGCTGATTGAGGTAGTATGTACATGTAGATATGGTTAAAGTGACTATGCATATATGATGAACAGAGAGTAGCAGTAGTGTAACGGAGGGGTTAGCGTGTGATGGGTGGCGGGTGGCGGGACACAATGCAGATAGCCCGGTTAGCCAATGTGCAGGAACACTGGTTGGTCGGCCCAATTGAGGTAGTACATACATGAATGTATAGTTAAAGTGACTATGCATATATGATAAACAGAGAGTAGCAGCAGCGTAAAAAGAGGGGTTGGGGGGGCACACAATGCAAATAAACCGGGTAGCCATTTGATTACCTGTTCAGGAGTCTTATGGCTTGGGGGTAAAAACTGTTGAGAAGCCTTTTTGTCCTAGACTTGGCACTCCGGTACAGCTTGCCATGGCTGGGGTCTTTGACAATTTTTAGGGCCTTCCCCTGACACCGCCTGGTGTAGAGGTCCTGGTTGACAGGCAGCTTAGCCCCAGTGATGTATTGGGCTGTACGCACTACCCCCTGTAGTGCCTTGCGGTCAGAGGCCGAGCAATTGCCGTACCAGGAAGTGATGCAGCTGTAGAACCTTTTGAGGATCTCAGGACCCATGCCAAATCTTTATAGTTTCCTGAGGGGGAATAGGCTTTGTCATGCCCTCTTCACGACTGTCTTGGTGTGCTTGGACCAGCTGTACCCAAGCAGGGGAGCATGGTGTTTGGAGACTGAGCTGGAACTTGGTGAGTGTGATTGTGTGTTAGAGATTAGGTTTAAATTTGTCTGAAACGTGGTAAGTGTATGATTGTGTTGTTGGAGAGACACGGCTGAAACTGAGAATGTGTGTTGCTCTGCGTTGGAGACGTGGCAGAAAGCTGAAACGTGGTGAATGTGTGTTTCTACGCTCTGTGAGGGAGAGATCCAGGCGGTAGCAGCAAATTAACTGCCTCAATAGCTTGATGGATGTGTTTCTAGAAACTTAATTAGACTGAAGTTCACTCCGGATAAATGGGCGTTCAATAAATGTTTGCCATTTCAGAGTGACATATTCGAGAGCGTTTCAAATCAAATCCAATTTGCAGTCAGCGGTCGTATAATAATTCCACTGTTGATGTACGTAGATTAGAGTGAAAAGGAGAACAAACCTAAGACTTGGGGGATTTTTTTGGTTTGGGCAAGAGACAGTTCTTAAAGTGAACTGAAATAGGTGACTATACTCTTGTGACGGTACTCTTTTGTAATTTAGGTGCCGGTACTCATCGTGTTTTAGAGCCAGTATTCTATAGTTATAGTAGTTACCATAGTTACCCGTTACCAGCTCAAGCAGTAGAACATTTGTGGAGCCGGCACTCAGTACACAATACTTGATAGTTTGAACGTTACATCTACACACCAATTCAGAGGGTCAAATACATCTCCAAACACTTATACATCTCCGACATGGAAAATTGTAGGACAACAACAACAACAACCTCATGTTCTTTATGTAATCTCTGTCTACAGGGCCTTTCCATTCGTTACCCAATGAAACCAGACTATTTCTCATGTGTTGAGCTGCCCAATGAAATCAGACTATTCTTCATGTGTTTTTGCTGTCCAATGAAACCAGACTATTCCTCATGTGTTGAGCTGTCCAATGAAACCAGACTATTCTTCATGTGTTGAGCTGCCCAATGAAATCAGACTATTCTTCATGTGTTTTTGCTGTCCAATGAAACCAGACTATTCCTCATGTGTTGAGCTGCCCAATGAAACCAGACTATTCCTCATGTGTTGAGCTGTCCAATGAAACCAGACTATTCTTCATGTGTTGAGCTGCCCAATGAAACCAGACTATTCCTCATGTGTTGAGCTGTCCAATGAAACCAGACTATTCCTCATGTGTTTTTGCTGTCCAATGAAACCAGACTATTCCTCATGTGTTGAGCTGTCCAATGAAACCAGACTATTCCTCATGTGTTGAGCTGTCCAATGAAACCAGACTATTCCTCATGTGTTGAGCTGTCCAATGAAACCAGACTATTCCTCATGTGTTGAACTGTCCAATGAAACCAGACTATTCCTCATGTGTTTGTGCTGTCCAATGAAACCAGACTATTCCTCATGTGTTGAGCTGTCCAATGAAACCAGACTATTCCTCATGTGTTGAGCTGTCCAATGAAACCAGACTATTCCTCATGTGTTTTTGCTGTCCAATGAAACCAGACTATTCCTCATGTGTTGAGCTGTCCAATGAAATCCAGTGTTTTTGCTGTCCACCAGACTATTCCTCATGTGTTGAGCTGTCCAATGAAACCAGACTATTCTTCATGTGTTGAGCTGCCCAATGAAACCAGACTATTCTTCATGTGTTGAACTGCAAAGTGACTTCAGAGGAAATGCGAGACATCCTTTGTACCCACTGGTCACGGCTGATATTAGACCAGACTCTTAATTAATGATGTTAAACAGAGCAGTGTTGGTACTGAAGCTATTGAAGCCCAGCAGACTGTGAAGCTGTTATTGAGAAGCAAAAACAAAACACCAAAGAACTGAGATACATAAATGATCAAGTTAATGACGTCTGGAGACGGGAAAACAAACAAGAGTAAATGTTGCTTTGCTATAAAAGCCAGAATGTTAAAAAAAAAATAATAAAAAAAAGTGCTGACAACCTAAAGGGCTTCAGATGAATTTGCATAAACTATGTTCCGTCTGGGGAAACGATGTGGAGAAAAAGACTCCCTCTACCACAGGAATAATTTAATATTTAATACATTAGAAAACTGTAGCTATGGCTAATTAGAATGTGCGCATTTACAAATCAGCTCTGATAGCAAAACAAATTATGAAATATAAGGGTGCTCGGCGAAGCACCGGGGGGAAAATAAGATGACAGACAAGCTAATGGGGTATCCCTAACAACGACACCCTAACAACGGCACCGTCAGAAAACATTACACAACTTATCCAGACAGAGGAAGCAGAGAGAGAGAGAGAGAAGAAATAGAAGCTCTATTTAAAATGTTGATACGCTATTATGTACTTAAACAGTTCCTTATTGCTCGCGGGCCATTAACCACACATCCAGGACACACTAGCAGTTGGCTTTGAAAAATACAATTGTGATTAAATGACTGAAAGTGTTTGCACTGTTATGGTCCATCGGACAGGGTTTTGAATGCCTAAGATTTCTTTGTTTCCATTAGCAACACACACAAAGAGTAGACAATGTAAACGGTTGTTGAGTTCATTATTAAACGACTTCCTGGTGTGAGACTTCCTGGCAATAGCTCCGGAATTGACTTCCTTGTGTGCGACTTCAAATCAAATCAAATTTTATTGGTCACATACAGTGTAGCTAAATGCTGGTAGTAGCGATGCAATTCACTTCCTGGTGCGAGACTTCCTGAATTATGGATAGAAAATCATAACATTTCACCTCTTCCACATTTACTTTACATAATTTAAAATGATAATGCATGTCTTTCATAATTTGGTCAGTTACAGTGCATTCGGAAAGTATTCAGACCCCTTGACTTTTTCCACATTTTGTTACGTTACAACCTTATTCTAAAATGGCCTACATTGTTTTTCTTCCTCATCAATCTACACACAATACCCCATAATAACTAAGCAAAATCTGTTTTTATAGAAATATTTGCACATTCATTAAAAATAAAAAACAGAAATATCTTATTTACATAAATATTCAGACCTTTGCTATGAGACTGTTTCCATTGATCATCCTTGAGATGTTTCTAAAACTTGATTGGAGTCCACCTATGGTAGATTCAATTAATTGGACATGATTTGGAAAGGCACACACCTGTCTATATAAGGTGCCACGGTTGACAGTGCATGTCAGAGCAAAAACCAAGCCATAAGGTTGAAGGAATTGTCCGTAGAGCTCAGAGACAGGATTGTGGCGAGGTACAGCTTTGGGGAATGAAATAGATCATTCTTAAATGGAAGAAGTTTGGAAACACCAAGTCTCTTCCTAGAGCTGGCTTTCCGGTCAAACTGAGCAATCGGGGGAGAAGGGCCTTGGTCAGGGAGGTGAGCAAGAACCCGGTGGTCACTCTGACAGAGCTCCAGAGTTCCTCTGTGGAGATGGGAGAACTTTCCAGAAGGACAACCATCTCTGTAGTACTCCACCAATCAGGCCTTTTTTATAGAGTGGCCAGACGGAAGCCACTCATCCATTTGGAGTTTGCCATAAGGCACCTGAAGGACTCTCAGACCATGAGAAACAAGATTCTCTGGTCTGATGAAACGTCTGGGGAAACTTGGCACCCTCCCTATGGTGAAGCATGGTGGTGGCAGCATCATGCTGTGGGGATGTTTTTCAGCGGCAGGGACTGGGAGACTAGTCAGGGTCGAGGGTAAGATGAACGGAAAAAAGTACAGCGAGATTCTTTATGAAAACCTGCTCCAGAGCGCTCAGGACCTTAGACTGGGGGCGAAGGTTCACCTTCCAATGACCCTATGCACACAGCCAAGACAACGCAGGAGTGACAATGGGTCAAGTCTCTGAATATCCTTGAGTGACCCAGCATGAGCCCGGACTTGAACCCGATCGAACATCTCTGGAGAGACCTGAAAATAGCTGTGCAGTGACGCTTCCCATTAAAACCTGACAGAGGTTGAGAGGATCTGCAGAGAAGAATGGGAGAAACTCCCCAAATACAGGTGTGCCAAGCTTGTAGCATCATACCCAAGAAGACTCGAGGCTGTAATCGCTGCCAAAGGTGCTTCAACAAAGTACTGAGTAAAGAGTCTGAATACTTATGTAAATGTGATATTTTCTTTTTCTTTTTTAATTATTTTTAATACATTTGCAAACATTTCCAAAATATGCTTTATTCTTTGTCATTATGGGGTATTGTGATGTCATTATGGGGTATTGTGATGTCATTATGGGGTATTGTGATGTCATTATGGGGTATTGTGATGTCATTATGGGGTATTGTGATGTCATTATGGGGTATTGTGTGTAGATTGGTGAGGGGGGAAAAACTATATCATACATTTTAGAATAAGGCTGTAACATAACAAAATGTGGAAAAAGTAAAGAAGTCTGAATACTTTCCGAATGCATGGATATGAAGGTTAAGCGTTTGTTGTTGGCAGGTCATGACTAAGTTTGCTAATCTTGCAAATGAAAAAGTTATTAAAGTAGTAGGCAATATCAGAGCGTTTTGTGATTAATGAGCCATCTGATTAAATGAAGGATGGAGCTGAGTTTGCCTTTTTGCCCAACATGTAATGTAATTTAACATGCTCCAAAGCTTTTTACTCTCATCCTTTATATCATTTATCTTTGTTTCATAGCACCGTTTCTTCTTTTAGTTTAGTTTAATCAAACCAGATGTGACTCTATTCTAATCCTGTTTAGAAACATTTTCTTATCGTTTTCATGAAAGTACACCAAGGAATGTTATGTTATGAGTTACACACCCTCTACAAATCTATTTATATTTTTTTCCATGTGGTTGTACTGGTTTGAACATCAAAATGAGTGTCTCAGGGAGCACGTCTGTCACAAGGGACTGTGACACTTCTAATTTTTTACATTTTATTGAACCTTTATTTAACTAGGCAAGTCAGTTAAGAACAAATTATTTTTTACAATGATGGCCTAAACCGGCCAAACACTCCCCTAACCCGGACAACGCTGGGACAATTGTGCGCCGCCCTATGGGACTCCCGATCACGGCCGGTTCTGATACGGCCCGGGATCAATCCAGTGTCTGTAGTGACACCTCTAGCACTGTGATTCAGTGCCTTAGACAGCTGCACCACTCGGGAGCCCAAGCCAGAATCATCAGAACAATCTGTTCTACACACACACACTGGCCTGTTCTGTTCTCTTTTAACTATGTTTCTCAGAAGTTGGAATTCGTTTGAACAGTACAAGAACGAGTTAGTGATCAAAGGATTCTATCATTGTCTTCGTGATGTTGGACCAACCAATCGTATCTCTTACATAGTGAGACGGAACCACATATAAGTCCAATCAGAATGATTTCAAGATGTTAAAAATAACAACACGACTAAAGACACCCTTAACTACGCTCCCGTTCATATGTTTTTTTTCAGGACTTTTGCTCTTTGTTTTTATCGTTTTGCTTAAATATTTCCGGAATAATCAGGGATACAAAACAGTGTGTAAAACCGCCACGCTTGAAAATCAATCTCCAACTCATCTGAATGTTGTTTGTTTGTTGTGTTGTTTACTAATGAGCCATGTGTATTCAAAACAACCCTGTTGGTCTTCCCTTTCCTCCCTGTTTAATTTACTTGGTATATCAGAAGGAAGCCAAAGACTAAAGGAGATTATTGCCCCAACACATTTCTGTTTCCAAAAAGGGCATTATCTGAGTCCCTGTAGCTGAGGAGACGGCCACGATGCTGTGGTTTGAAGAATAACCCTTAATATAGAAACAAATCTGTCCTCTTTACGGCAGCGCTGAGTGCCAGTAATACCAGATATTATCATGTCCCTTCAGAACTGGTGCCAGGGTGACCACTTAGACCAGCAGGACACTTTAAATGTGATGGGAGCAAGGGTAACAGAAGGAACTCGGGCAAGTGTACACACACAATGCAGCATAGCAGGGGATCACAGAAGAACTGAAGAAAAAAAAAGACTCTTAAAAGGTTTCATAATTTTCTTCAAATCAAGGAGAAGTCAACCCTTTTTTTTTCTCCACACGTTGCACTTAGTGTATTTAAATAGTGCATTTTCTGAGGTCAATCTGTGACAGATGAGGACAATATCCCCGCATGTGAATGTTTCTCAGCATCAGTGAATCTAGCCTCTGCGAGAGTGTATATGTGCTCGTGGAAGGTGATATTTTGAGGCGTTATTAAACGGGTTCAGGCATTAAGAAACATTAGCTGTGGTTGAAATCAAACTGTAGCAACGACACATTTAGTGTAGAAATAAATAGTTCCTCACGTGTTTCAACTGTAGAATCCACTTTTCATGGCCTTGTTTTTCTCACGTTGGAATGAGCAACTGAAGTACATGCTCAATTTCTTGGTTAATGGACCTTAACCCCTGGATGGAAATATGTCCACTTCTATCATTTGATATGTTTCGTGATGAATCCGGCAGAAACAGGCTACTCTGTCAATATGACTGTGTACGGCCTCTACATGACACAATGAGCATCGTTGTACCTCAGTTGTTAGCAGGGTTGTCGTGCTTTCAGAGCAAAGTTCTCAGAAAAACGCTGCTTGCTTTTTAACAAAGTTTAGATCAAAGCTGAATCAATGTCTTGCAAGATCACTTAATGATTATGTATTATTTATTTGAGAGTCGTCACTACAGTCCCTGGTTCAAATCCAAGCTGTATCACGGGTTTGGCCGGGGTAGACCGTCATTGTAAATAAGAATTTGTTCATAACTGACTTACCTAGTTAAATAAAGGTAAAATATATATTATATAATATATATATAATATATATATATATTATATATATAATATATATAATAATCATATAATAATTCTACATAGGCCTAACATACCGAATATTATAGCATAGTTTAATGTTATTGTTAGACTGAAAACACCAGTTAATTTATTATGAGGTTTTAGGATGATTGTGCTGATTCATAAAATAAATGTGGCCATACCTTAACAGAACGTGTGCCACTAGGCTAAATGTGTGTTTAGATTTAAACAAAATACAGGTAGGCTGTAGCTTGTTAACGCCATCACCAACTCAAACAGTAGTTGGACCGACCCTATGGAATTCCAGTCTTAGATTTCGTATTCATGTCAGTTTGAATGTGCTGGAAATAACCTGTATCATGTCCAGCTACCCCACTGTCTCTCTCATGTCTGTGAACCATCGGAGCACACAACTCAACAAAAACAGAGGGGAAACAACAGCAGCCTGTGCCACCTGCTGTTAGTAGACAGGTACTGTATTGTCTCCAGCCTAGCTTGTTGAGCTGGTACACATTTTTACATTTTATTAATTTAGCAGACACTTATCCAGAGCAACTTACAGCAGTGAGTGCATACAATTTTAATGTTTTTTCATACTGACGCCCCTCCCTCTGGGAAACAAACCCACAACCCTGGTGCTGCAAGCTCTACTGTGCTCTACCAAGCTATACTGTGCTCTACCAAGCTCTACTGTGCTCTACCAAGCTCTACTGTGCTCTACCAAGCTCCACTGTGCTCTACCAAGCTCCACTGTGCTCTACCAAGCTCTACTGTGCTCTACCAAGATCCACTGTGCTCTACCAAGCTCTACTGGGCTCTACCAAGCTCCACTGTGCTCTACAAAGCTCCACTGTGCTCTACCAAGCCCCATGCTCTACCAAGCTCCATGCTCTACCAAGTTCCACTGTGCTCTACCAAACTCCACCAAGCTCCACCAAGCTCCACGTGCTCTACCAAGATCAACTGTGCTCTACCAAGCTCTACTGTGCTCTACCAAGATCCACTGTGCTCTACCAAGCTCTACTGGGCTCTACCAAGCTCCACTGTGCTCTACCAAGCTCCACTGTGCTCTACCAAGCCCCACTGTGCTCTACCAAGATCCACTGTGCTCTACCAAGCTCCACTGTGCTCTACCAAGCCCCATGCTCTACCAAGCTCCGTGCTCTACCAAGCTCCATGCTCTACCAAGCTCCAAGCTCTACCAAGCTCCAAGCTCCACCAAGCTCCAAGCTCCACCAAGCTCTACCAAGCTCTACTGTGCTCTACCAAGCTCTACTGTGCTCTACCAAGCTCCTCCAAGCTCTACCAAGCTCCTCCATGCTCTACCAAGTTCTACCATGCTCTACCAAGCTCTATCATGCTCTACCAAGTTCTACCATGCTCTACCAAGCTCCTCCATGCTCTACCAAGCTCCTCCATGCTCTACCAAGCTCCACCATGCTCTACCAAGCTCTACCATGCTCTACCAAGCTCTACGATGCTCTACCAAGTTCTACCATGCTCTACCAAGCTCTACCATGCTCTACCAAGCTCTACCATGCTCTACCAAGCTCCTCCATGCTCTACCAAGCTCTACCAAGCTCCATGCTCTACCAAGCTCTACCAAGCTCCACCATGCTCTACCAAGCTCCACCATGCTCTACCAAGCTCTACCATGCTCTACCAAGTTCTACCATGTTCTACCAAGCTCGACCATGCTATACCAAGCTCTAACAAGCTCTACCAAGCTCCATGCTCTACCAAGCTCCATGCTCCACCAAGCTCCACCAAGCTCCACCAAGCTCCATGCTCTACCAAGCTCCACCAAGCTCTACCAAGCTCCACCAAGCTCCAAGCTCTACCAAGCTCCATGCTCTACCAAGCTCCATGCTCTACCAAGCTCCATGCACTACCAAGCTCCACCAAGCTCCACCAAGCTCCACCAAGCTCCATGCTCTACCAAGCTCCACCAAGCTCTACCAAGCTCCACCAAGCTCCATGCTCTACCAAGCTCCACCAAGCTCCATGCTCTACCAAGCTCTACCAAGCTCCACCAAGCTCTACCAAGCTCCACCAAGCTCTACCAAGCTAAACGTGACCTTAGTTGTATCCCAACTGACACCCTGCTCTCTGTATAGTGCAATGCCCCTGGTGAAAGGCAGTACGATATGAGGGGATAGGTTGCCATTTGGGATGCAACACACCACACCCCGGGGGGCTCAGCACTGGTTATTGATTACTTCAAAAAGAACGTGAAATCATGTTTAATTTTTCTGTCCTGATGAATGTGTACTGAACATGGTTCTATTTACCGCGGCTATAGAAAAAAACATCACCAATCAAATGAAGCCTCAACAACTAGAGGCAGAATGCGGGGGGGGGGTCAAAAGTTGGCAGAGAATATTCTCAATATTCAGAATAGGGTTGGAGATTCACTTTATACTCAAATATATAGGAACATTTCAGATTTGCTACATTTTCACCAGGAACAAAAATGTAAAAACACAGAACCACCGTCTCTCCTTCTCAAACAAGCATGACATCCTGGCCTCCCTCTCGCACTGAGCAGAGAGAACACAGGGTCTCTCATTGTCCTTGCAATGATTGTCACAATTTTCCTGCACTTTGGGAAGTTCTTTGGAGAATCAGCGTGCTGTGCCTCTTTTACAGTGTCTCCCACTGGTCTCAAAATCACACAGTGCTCCTTCCCGTTTAAAGAGCCGTGCTAACTTTCACATACACAAAACACCCTGTGACAGGATCTGAGGTAAAATGCTGTGCTTCTCCCTGAGACATCTGTAATGGCCAGGCCTAATTTATTTCAACTGCTTTGTAAAAAACCTGCAATATGTGAAACATTGCATCCATTATGGCACCAAAATACCCCCCCCCAAAGAACTTCAAAAACAAAGGTTGTGTGGTGAGTAAGAGGTGTTTGACCTGGGTTCCAGATCCAGGACAAGCAGAAGAGATATACCATCCAATAACAAGGCTTTGCTAGAAGGATGACTTGGTGTTTGACATCTTCTATACACTCTGTGAGCCCTACTGTTGCTACAAACCACTACTTCGAAATGTACCTTCCTCAGAAAGGTCTAACTGTGTCACTGCAGATTTTACCAGTCATCCCTGTAGTCAACCCTCATTCAAACACACCACAGGAACTACCATGAGACAAACTCCCAGCAGTACAGAAACTCTCCATTTACACAGAACCGTTCCCCACACACAGACACACACACACACACACACACACACACACACACACACACACACACACACACACACACACACACACACACACACACACACACACACACACACACACACACACACACACACACACACACACACACACACACACACACACACACAGAAGTCAACCTCCGTCAGAGTCCTTCAGCTCTTAGCTCTGCAAACAGAAGCAATTTAGCTTTAACTTTTTTTTTTGCAATGCCTGTCTGGTTCTTCACCTTCCTTTACAAAACATATGTCAAGATAGGTTGAACGCAACACGAGAGAGACGTGTGTGGAAAATGTGAATCATTATGAGTGAACGTTAGAAAACACACTAAAGCTTTCTGTTGATTCCATCTACTTCCCCCTTTGGGGAAAAAACTGTGTGATCAGAAGGCTTCTCAGTTAATCGATATGCAGAAAGAGGAAGATTAAAAAAAATGCAATATTCACTTGCTTCTACTGATGGCTTGTTTGATGTTGTGAAATTAAACCTTGTATGTTGCTCAACGCTGACAAAATAAATTTAAAAAAGAGCTTCAAAATCTGAGCATACATCAAACACCCTTGCTTTGAACGAGGACTCACTCCATCATCTAAGCACTGGGACCTAACAATGTTTCTCTTTCAAAACAGAGGGCGACCAAACAGCCAGGCAGGCAGGCAGGCAGCCAGGCAGGCAGGCAGGCAGGCAGGCAGGCAGGCAGGCAGGCAGGCAGGCAGGCAGAGGCAGGCAGGCAGGCAGCCAGCCAGGCAGGCAGGCAGGCAGGCAGGCAGCCAGGCAGGCAGGCAGGCAGGCAGGCAGGCAGGCAGGCAGTAAAATTACACACAACATCCATTTAAAAGGGCCTTTTTATTTTATTAGCAGTCCTGACGACGAGCCCTGACGACGAGCCCTGACGACGAGCCCTGACGACGAGTCCTGGCGACGAGCCCTGACGACGAGCCCTAGAGAGGCTAAGGGAGCCCTGATCAAAAGTGGAGGACAGGCTATAATAAGGACATGGAGGACCTTCTACCAGGTGCCACAGGGTCCAGGCCAGGCAGAGAGAGCAGAGACAACCAGAGAATAGGACCACTAATTAACACAGGGTCCAGGCCAGGCAGAGAGAGTAGAGACAACCAGAGAATAGGACCACTAATTAACACAGGGTCCAGGCCAGGCAGAGAGAGTAGAGACAACCAGAGAATAGGACCACTAATTAACACAGGGTCCAGGCCAGGCAGAGAGAGTAGAGACAACCAGAGAACAGGACCACTAATTAACACAGGGTCCAGGCCAGGCAGAGAGAGTAGAGACAACCAGAGGATAGGACCACTAATTAACACAGGGTCCAAGCCAGGCAGAGAGAGTAGAGACAACCAGAGAATAGGACCACTAATTAACACAGGGTCCAGGCCAGGCAGAGAGAGTAGAGACAACCAGAGAATAGGACCATTAATTAACACAGGGTCCAGGCCAGGCAGAGAGAGTAGAGACAACCAGAGAACAGGACCACTAATTAACACAGGGTCCAGGCCAGGCAGAGAGAGTAGAGACAACCAGAGAATAGGACCACTAATTAACACAGGGTCCAGGCTAGGCAGAGAGAGTAGAGACAACCAGAGAATAGGACCACTAATTAACACAGGGTCCAGGCCAGGCAGAGAGAGTAGAGACAACCAGAGGATAGGACCACTAATTAACACAGGGTCCAGGCCAGGCAGAGAGAGTAGAGACAACCAGATAATAGGACCATTAATTAACACAGGGTCCAGGCCAGGCAGAGAGAGTAGAGACAACCAGAGAATAGGACCACTAATTAACACAGGGTCCAGGCCAGGCAGAGAGAGTAGAGACAACCAGAGAATAGGACCACTAATTAACACAGGGTCCAGGCTAGGCAGAGAGAGTAGAGACAACCAGAGAATAGGACCACTAATTAACACAGGGTCCAGGCTAGGCAGAGAGAGTAGAGACAACCAGAGAATAGGACCATTAATTAACACAGGGTCCAGGCCAGGCAGAGAGAGTAGAGACAACCAGAGAACAGGACCACTAATTAACACAGGGTCCAGGCTAGGCAGAGAGAGTAGAGACAACCAGAGAACAGGACCACTAATTAACACAGGGTCCAGGCTAGGCAGAGAGAGTAGAGACAACCAGAGAATAGGACCACTAATTAACACAGGGCCCAGGCCAGGCAGAGAGAGTAGATACAACCAGAGAATAGGACCACTAATTAACACAGGGTCCAGGCCAGGCAGAGAGAGTAGAGACAACCAGAGGATAGGACCACTAATTAACACAGGGTCCAGGCCAGGCAGAGAGAGTAGAGACAACCAGAGAATAGGACCATTAATTAACACAGGGTCCAGGCTAGGCAGAGAGAGTAGAGACAACCAGAGAATAGGACCACTAATTAACACAGGGTCCAGGCCAGGCAGAGAGAGTAGAGACAACCAGAGAATAGGACCATTAATTAACACAGGGTCCAGGCCAGGCAGAGAGAGTAGAGACAACCAGAGGATAGGACCACTAATTAACACAGGGTCCAGGCCAGGCAGAGAGAGTAGAGACAACCAGAGAATAGGACCACTAATTAACACAGGGTCCAGGCCAGGCAGAGAGAGTAGAGACAACCAGATAATAGGACCATTAATTAACACAGGGTCCAGGCCAGGCAGAGAGAGTAGAGACAACCAGAGAATAGGACCACTAATTAACACAGGATCCAGGCCAGGCAGAGAGAGTAGAGACAACCAGAGGATAGGACCACTAATTAACAGCGCAACCAGATGAAACTTGTCTGCCACTACCAAGCCTCCGCGCTAGGAATCTCAATGACCTCTCTCAGGGTCTGAATGTTATTGGGGGTTCGGCCTCACGGCTTCTAAATGTCACACTAGAATAGTTTCTGTGCTGTGCTGCATTCTCGTACAGTAACTGTATAACCTGTGCTATAAATATGATTTCAGGAATAACAAATACAACACATTTTTAATTGTTTGTTTCTGTTGGACAGCAGGGTTAACGACCTCCATAAGCTTCAGTGCAGACCCTCTACTCTACAGTTGATACAGACAGACAGGCGATTAAATTGATGAGAGTGGCAGAACCCTATGCAGACAGTCATATAGTTAGCACCAACCCATAGCCAGAGACAGAGACAGAGACACTGAAGGGAAGATCATTTTGTCCTTCATGTGGACCCCTCCACAGGCACCGACCAATGGCTCCAGCCCCCAAACCTCTATTCCACCACCCCCACCCCCATGTGCCAACACGTCCATCAGCTGTAATTGCCATCCTGGAGGAACAACATTAGGCTGTTGCCTACACTGTGAAGCTGCTTCTAACCACACAGATTCATTGAAACACCTAATCTGTTAATGAGCTCAGCATGGCTATTTCTAGTGTCGCCCGCCGCAGACAGACACCACTAAGGAAAGGAGGAGAGGCCTGGCGAGACAAGGGGCTGCTCGGAGGCTTCCAGGGACAGTAGAGGACAGTTGGAGTGGTGGAGGAAGTACAAAGCTGCCCAGTGACGCAAGCCTACCAGACAAGCTAAATGCCTGCCTTCTATGCTCGCTTCGAGGCAAGCAACACTGAACCATGCATGAGAGCACCATCTGTTTCCGGATGACTGTGTGATCACGCTCTCCGTAGCCGATGTAAATAAGACTTTTAAACAGGTAAACATTCACTTGGCTGCAGGTTTGTGCAGTAGGCTATAAGCCTAATATATTATCATTGCTTTATTGGCTTTGCCTGAATTGCTCTGCCAATGTTGTTCTTCTCAGGCCATTTAGAAATGATATATATATTTTTTAAATGGTACAGTACACGACCACACTGGTAATAGATCATTTGTTATGTTACTTGTGAGGCACAGCTAAGTGAGCATAATCATTCGCTTTTTTTTACTGAACTGATGACCTGCATTTGATGGTCAGTCTGACTCACCGTCCATCCTCTCCCCCTCCCTCCTCTGAGAAAAGGGGGGGAAAAATCTATCAGTCTGCCTCATGCACCAATTCATGTTGTTACTCCTATGATCAGAGAAAGCTAAATATTCCTAGACACAAGCCGCTTATAATAACAATGCAAGTTTATCTGAAGATACTCATTCATTACAGCTGCAGTGGTGGTTGTAGAATTTGATGGCTTATAAAAGTGTTGATATTGCTGATTAAATCCAATTAAATGTATTTATATAGCCCTTCGTACATCAGCTGATATCTCAAAGGGCTGTACAGAAACCCAGCCTAAAACCCCAAACAGCAAGCAATGCAGGTGTAGAAGCACGGTTGCTAGGAAAAACTCCCTAGAAAGGCCAGAACCTAGGAAGAAACCTAGAGAGGAACCAGGCTATGAGGGATGGCCAGTCCTCTTCTGGCTGTGCATGGCCAAGATGTTCAAATGTTCATAAATGACCAGCATGGTCAAATAATAATAATCACAGTAGTTGTTCAAGGGTACAGCAAGTCAGCACCTCAGGAGTAAATGTCAGTTGGCTTTTCATAGCCAATCATTAAGAGTATCTCTACCGCTCCTGCTGTCTCTAGAGAGTTGAAAACAGCATGTCTGTTAACAATTTAAACATGAAAATAGCAGCTCTTTGCTGTATTCGTTGAGTCTCTCTAGTCATGGTTTTAAAAGTTTCGAATTCTCACAGTATCAAATTTGCTGTGCATTCTAGGCTTCGTTTTACAGTCTACGGCTCGAGGAAACTGTGCCATCGCGGTGATCGGAGATATCTGATTGGCCAGCAGTAGGCCTATAGGTGCACTTGATTTGTTCTCTGGGACTGGAGTGGATTTCTACCTTCAGACAAATGAAATAGGAACACTTTGTCTTCCCGACACTATGGCTGCTAAATTAAGAGCACCGACTCCCAACAGCGCGGAACTAGTCAAAACAAATAAGAATGCAAGGTTTTATTGTTGTTTTTTTTACAGAAATGTTTGGTGATCGACTAGGAGTGCCTTGAAGATCGACCAGTCGGTGACTGATCGACCGGTTGGTGACCACTGGTCTACGGTGACAAGTTCTTGCCTGGTTTAGATCTTACTCTGCTGGTCATCTATGAACGTTTGAACATCTTGAAGAACAATCTGGCCTTAATGGCCACAGCCAGAAGAAGACTTGCCAGCCCTCAGAGCCTTGTTCCTCTCTAGGTTTCTTCCTAGGTTCCTGTCTTTATTTTACACCCCAGTATCTCTACTTGCACATCATCATCTGCATATCTATCACTCCAGTGTTAATGCTCAATTGTTATTATTTCGCCTGCATGGCCTATTTATTGCCTACCTCCCTAATCTTCTACATTTAGACACACTGCACATAGATTTTTCTATTGTGCTATTGACCGTACGTTTGTTTATGCGTAACTCTGTGTTGTTGTTTCTGTCGCACTGCTTTGCTTTATCTTGGCCAGGTCGCAGTTGTAAATGAGAACTTAAAATAATGATGAATTAATACATTCTAGGGAGTTTTTCCTAGCGTGCTTCTACACACATCTGCATTGCTTGTTTGGGGTTTTAGGCTGGGTTTCTGTATAAGCACTTTGTGACATCTGCTGATGTAAAAAGGGCTTTATAAATACATTTGAATGATCGTGGTCCAAACATACCAACACAGTTGTGAAGAGGGCACGAGAACGCCTCTTCCCCCTCAGGAGGCTGAAAGGATTTGGCATAGGCCCTTAGATCCTTAATAGCTTCTACAGCTACATCATTGAGAGCATCTTGACTGGCTGCAACACCGCTTGGTATCCAACCGTAAGGCACTACAGAGGGTCTGGCAGCGAAACAGTCTAATTCAGCCTTGTTTACTGACTTTAAAAAAAACACATAGCTGATATGGCTGACTTGCTTAAACAAATGTGGTTTCTACTGACAATTGAGATGTACAAACTATGGTATAAGGGGACGGACGACAAGTGGATAAGAGGCAATCTGTAATTTTAATGAAGACATTAATGAGCGAGCTAGGACGGAAGTAGTCAATATAACTATTTGTTCAGCACTTTTGAAATGTACAGCGACAGAATTCAGATCATGGGCCGTTCTTACAGTGTTCTCCCTGTACACCAAGTCAGAACTGTAGGATAAATAACGGGGGCATATAAACAGACAATGAAAGCTCTTACAATATTCGATGATGACATTTCTATAAAACAGGTTATAGGCTACATGTAGGTCGGAACAGGTCGGAACAGTTATGAGGGCACATGCGCTACTAACAGCCTACTACACAACATACACTAAGTATTACTTTCTTAGCTACAGTAGACATATCTCCCTGGCATATTACATCATTTATGCAGCAGCAAACAAGACATTTTTTGGACTCTCGTTGTGCTGTGCTCACTTGAACGGGAAGGTGTCGTGGCGGTCCTTCGTGAGCAAATTTTGTCATCAAAGTCTGGCATTCTCTGGATTAATGGTGCTTCCAAGACAGCTGGGAACTCAGCTCATGATATCAGTGATCTTCAGGTCTGAACTATAGTAAGAGGCTTGACTTCCCAACACAGGATTTGGAGTTGGATGACCGTTCAAAACATTTTTTCCCAGTCTGAGCTTTTTTTTTCTTTTTTTTTCCCCCATTTGTCTTCATTTCCGAGTTTACAGTTATTTTGAAAGATTGACAGCATGGCCAATGTTGAATGTTTATCCTTTTAAGCTTGGGAAAGAGACCCTTAAACCCAGACTTGGACCACACACCCACTCCACTGAATAGCAGGCTGGTTGCTTTGGAAGGCTTGCAGTTAGCCACTGATTCTTTCCAAACCACTCATTGTTGAATTAGCAATTTCCAAATGAATGTGAAATGTTTATTACTAATGATGAGCACCGCTATACATTTTATCTATAATTTCTGTTGATGATTTCTCTTTATATGACCAGGATTAGAAAAGGATTTGCCAGTAGATTGTCGACTTCATTCACGATGATGACTGCTAACTAAGATTTTGAAAGTATGATGTTGACATGATCAGTCCAATCAACGCTACCTGTAGATATAGCGTCATTTAACGTCATTTTATCTGTGGCCAATGACCTTGAGCCTTCTTGGATGGGCACTTCTAATGTAACTCTATGGCAACACCCAAGGGGCTTGAATTTTCGAGCTCTCCCCGCAGATTTTGCGGTGACGTGGTGTCCCCATGAGTGACAGAACACTGAGCCAATCACGGCGCAACTAGAGAGCATTACCAACCCCTACGCTCTGACATTTTCCCCTGGCTACCCCACCACCACAGAAAGCATTGAGCTATGCTGAAACACATACATTTTGGAGCTGCCTTACTCATATATACTGTATATATATATATATATATATTAATGCTCAATGCCAATCTACAGTAACTGGTTGCTTGGTACACTCTTAGAAAATAGGGTTCCAAAAGGGTTCTTAGACAATCCTCATAGGAGAACCCTTTTTGGTTTCATGTACTGTAGAACCTTCTTTGGAAAGGATTCTTCATGGAACCAATGAGGGTTCTACCTGGAACCCAAAAGAGTTCTACCTGGATCCCAAAAGGGTTCTTCAAAGGCTTCTCCTATGAGGACAGCCGAAGAACCATTGTAGGTTCTAGACAGCACCTTTTTTTCTAAGAGTGTAGATGCAATCCTCAAAAATATTTTTGGGACAATTTCTGATCCTTGTGTCCTCAGATATCCACAATATTTCATCATCTCTGATATACTCTATATATATCGTATACACGTGCCATATAATCAATGCAGACAAACCCCCCCAAAAAGAGGGACAAATACTGTGAAACAATGGGGGGGGGGGGGGAATAAAAGCAAATGAAAGTAAAATCAGAGAGAAGCTCTCTGGAACTCTGGTCTACCACAAGAGAACAAGAACACACAAAAAAAAGAACAACACAAACAATCCTTAATGGAACTGATACAAAAGGCTTTTTAATTATCTAACTCAATCAGCAGAAAGACCAGTGGATCAATGAATCCCCATTACCTTCGCAGCCCTGCCCCAGCCCAGACAGGCCCAGCTTAAGTCCCAAATGGCACACTGTTCCCTATGTAGTGCACTACTTTTTGACCAGGGTCCATAGGGATATGGTCAAAAGAAGTGCGCTACGCAGGGAATAGCGTGCCGTTTGGGACACATCCACCAGTTTACATCAACTCCAACAGCCAGCCTGGCCATGCTACGCTATGGGCCAGCTAAGTGACAGATTAGAGTTTGTGGCTAATCTAATGTGGTTGCCACAGCCTTCGTTCGTTTGTACAGAGAATCTTTAATTCAGACTGCAAGCTTCTCTCATTGTGGCCATGTCACTTAGCTGATGTAACCCACTGCCTGAAATATTAATAGTGCCGACCATACACAGCAGGTGGACGTGACTTTATGTTTGGAGGGCATTTGTGGGGAAAAAGCCCACCAAATGACCACTTTGTGAATTAGAGAAACCCACAAAACCCACAAGAAAGTTCAAAAGGCGTTTAGTGCAAATAAAATGCTACATTGGAATAAATAAAATTATACATTTGAATAAATCAACATTTTATAGATATAATTTACATATAGTCAACATTTAACGTCCCTAGCCTCTCCTTCCACACCTATCATCGTTTGTAAATTCACACATAGTTTTTTTGGGGAGTAATAATTATAAGTATGGTATAAATAGGTCATTGGTGTCTGCATGCAATTAGCAAAAAGGCGTGATAATTGCTAATGACAGCTGTGGCACGGCTTAGCGATGAAGATGGGGCTGGCACAGTGAAAACAAGATGAGGATTACAAAATGGCTTCCGGGGTTACTACTGGGTATAACCTAGCTACTGATGGTGTTTATCTGTTTTCATCCATCCTAAGGACAAATAGACCGCCTTAAGACAGGCAGCCCAATTCTGATCTTTCTTTTTTTCACTAATTGGTCTTTGGACCAATCAGATCCGAGGATGTGAACAGATCTATGTGATTGGTTAAAAGACAGATTAGATTAGTGGGGGAAAGAATAACCGAATAGGGATGTAGTTATAGTTGGAGCTGGGGACACACCAGAATAGTTGACCAGGTGCAGACGGACCAAAATGAATAAATCCTCACACTCCATATTACTCCTTATAATAACATAACGTTCCCTCTGTATCAAATGTTAGTGCCTCAAATTAGTTAACATTTTTGGTCATCTATTCCTAAAAAGATTAACACAATCCTAAAGTCCAGGTATTAACCCGCGGGACTGTACATTATAGTCCTTGTTCCTCCTTTAAAAGAACTGGTAACAGAGACTGTAGTACAACAAGCGCTGGTATATTTAAACAGTTTCACAGAAATGTGTTGGTGAACACAGGGGATTCAAACTAACTGATTTCCTCTATAGAACAACAACGCTACTCACTCCAGTGAGGTGACTGTTCAACGACTCATGCTGCCTAAAGTACTATATGTTTTAAAGAGGTGATATTGGACGGGGTTCATGAAAACCCCATTAATTAGATGTATTTGGGCCACATTAACATTGCATCCCAAATTGCACTCTATTTCCTATATAGTGCACTACTTTTGACCAGGCCCTATAGGGAAAAGGGGGGCCATTTGGGCCAGAGTGTGCCAGTGTGAATGAGCTATCTGCATGTTTCTCCCTCTCTCTCTACAGTATAGAGCTGTGTTTGTCTCTCTCTCTCTCTCTCTCTCTCTCTCTCTCTCTCTCTCTCTCTCTCTCTCTCTCTCTCCAGTATAGAGTTGTGTTTGTCTCTCTCTCTCTCTCTCTCTCTCTCTCTCTCTCTCTCTCTCTCTCTCTCTCTCTCCAGTATAGAGTTGTGTTTGTCTCTCTCTCTCTCTGCAGTATAGAGTTGAGTTTCTCTCTCTCTCTCTCTCTCTCTCTCTCTCTCTCTCTCTCTCACTACAGTATAGAGTTGTGTTTGTCTCTCTCTCTCTCTCTCACTACACTATAGAGTTGTGTTTGTATCTCTCTCTCTCACCACACTATAGAATTGTGTTTATCTCTCCCTCTCTCTCTCTCACACACTACACTATAGAGTTGTGCTTGTCTCTCCCTCTCTCTCTCTCTCTAAAGTATAGAGCTGTGTGTTTGTTTGATTGTTTGGCAATCTACTCTCGCGAGCATATTTAGCTGTGAGCGTGTCCCAAATGGATCCTTTCCCCCTATATAGTGTACTGCTTTTGACCAGGGCCCGTTGGACTTTGGTCAAATGTAGTGCACTGTGTTGGGAATAGGGTGCCAGATGGGACGAACTCGTGGGGGAGGCTCGTATTTCACCATGTCGATCATGTTTGGAGAATACTTTCTCCTAGTGACACATGAGTCCCAAACATGTCGATCTTGTTTAGAGAGTCAGAGAAAGGAATTAAATATTTTCCACATCCTTCCATGGATAATTTTAGAATACAGAGCTTAGAAACTATTTTGCAATCGGCAGAACAACCAAATGCTCTGAAATGAAAGACGGTGGTAGAGGAGGCCAGTAGGATGTAGAGTAGGCCAGTAGGTGGTAGAGTAGGCCAGTAGGATGTAGAGAAGGCCAGTAGGATGTAGAGTAGGCCAGTAGGATGTAGAGTAGGCCAGTAGGATGTAGAGTAGGCCAGTAGGATGTAGAGTAGGCCCGTAGGATGTAGAGTAGGCCAGTTTGGGTAGAGTAGGCCAGTAGGATGTAGAGTAGGCCAGTAGGTGGTAGAGGAGGCCAGTAGGATGTAGAGTAGGCCAGTAGGATGTAGAGTAGGCCCGTAGGATGTAGAGTAGGCCAGTAGGTGGTAGAGGAGGCCAGTTTGGGTAGAGTAGGCCAGTAGGATGTAGAGTAGGCCAGTAGGTGGTAGAGGAGGCCAGTAGGATGTAGAGTAGGCCAGTAGGATGTAGAGGAGGCCAGTAGGATGTAGAGTAGGCCAGTAGGATGTAGAGTAGGCCAGTAGGTGGTAGAGGAGGCCAGTAGGATGTAGAGTAGGCCAGTAGGATGTAGAGTAGGCCAGTAGGTGGTAGAGGAGGCCAGTAGGATGTAGAGTAGGCCAGTAGGATGTAGAGTAGGCCAGTAGGATGTAGAGTAGGCCAGTAGGTGGTAGAGGAGGCCAGTAGGATGTAGAGTAGGCCAGTAGGATGTAGAGTAGGCCAGTAGGATGTAGAGTAGGCCAGTAGGATGTAGAGTAGGCCAGTAGGATGTAGAGTAGGCCAGTTTGGGTAGAGTAGGCCAGTAGGATGTAGAGTAGGCCAGTTTGGGTAGAGTAGGCCAGTATGATGTAGAGTAGGCCAGTAGGTGGTAGAGTAGGCCAGTAGGATTTAGAGTAGGCCAGTAGGTGGTAGAGTAGACCCGTAGGTAGAATAGGCCAGAATATGGTAGAGTAGATAGTAGAGTAGGCCAGTAGATGGTAGAGTAGGCCAGGAGGTGGTAGAGTAGGCCAGTAGATGGTAGAGTAGGCCAGTAGACAGTAGAGTAGGCCAGTAGATAGTAGAGTAGGCCAGTAGGTGGTAGAGTAGGCCAGTATGAGGTAGAGTAGACCAGTAGGTAGAATAGGCCAGTAGATGGTAGAGTAGGCCAGTAGATAGTAGAGTAGGCCAGTAGATAGTAGAGTAGGCCAGTAGGTGGAATAGGCCAGAATATGGTAGAGTAGATAGTAGAGTAGGCCAGTAGATGGTAGAGTAGGCCAGTAGATAGTAGAGTAGGCCAGTAGATGGTAGAGTAAGCCAGTAGATGGTAGAGTAGGCCAGTAGATAGTAGAGTAGGCCAGTAGATAGTAGAGTAGGCCAGTAGATAGTAGAGTAGGCCAGTAGATGGTAGAGTAGGCCAGTAGATAGTAGAGTAGGCCAGTAGATAGTAGAGTAGGCCAGTAAATAGTAGAGTAGGCCAGTAGATAGTAGAGTAGGCCAGTAGATAGTAGAGTAGGCCAGTAGATGGTAGAGTAGGCCAGTAGATAGTAGAGTAGGCCAGTAGATGGTAGAGTAAGCCAGTAGATGGTAGAGTAGGCCAGTAGATAGTAGAGTAGGCCAATAGACAGTAGAGTAGGCCAGTAGATGGTAGAGTAGGCCAGTAGATGGTAGAGTAGGCCAGTAGATGGTAGAGTAGGCCAGTAGATGGTAGAGTAGGCCAGTAGATAGTAGAGTAGGCCAGTAGATAGTAGAGTAGGCCAGTAGATAGTAGAGTAGGCCAGTAGATAGTAGAGTAGGCCAGTAGATGGTAGAGGAAGTCAAGGAAGTGCAGTGCCATTTGGGAAAGAGACTGAATAAGCCGTGTCCTGGACTGTGTCTGTCTGAGCTTTTCTCTGCATGAAAGTTGTTAGTCATTCATTAGCATCCACATCATTATTTTGGGGTAGCGTCGATTGAATATCTGATTCAGCTAATGAATTTGGAGGATTAATTTCACTGCAACAATGCATCAATTGTTTCCAGTAAGGGATGAAGCAGAGGTGGAGGGGTGGGAGGGGGGGGGGGGTGCGTAGGGGACGAGACAGCTAGCGACAGCAAGCTTGCTTGAGTTTTTTTGTGCTCGGTAAACTGATCATACACAACATGTACTAATGCTGCTGTAGAGAAATCCATTGATCGGCAGTCCCGTGGCGTTTTGCTTTTCTAATGATATCTGAGACGCTGTTGAGTAATAGCGAAGGGGAGCGACTTCTCCCCAGCCCTCCAGAGCCATCTATTGTGGAAGGATAATAATAACTCTGGATTTGAGAAGTGAACTTTATGAAGGTTCTGTCTGGATGTAGGCAGAATTCCAAATGGCATTCTATTCCCTTTGACCAGGACCTATAGGGATCTGGTGAAAAGTAGTGCACTTTATAAGGGAACATGGTGCCATTTGGGACATATCCTGGATGTGGCTTTGAAACCACAGCTAGCATAGCGGTCTGACTGGGGGTGTGTTGTGTGTGTCGGTCTCAATCCATCGCTACAGAGGGGACGGACAGAGCAGGTTGAGGGAGGTTCCTGGACGGTGGGGTGAGGGCCCTCGGGTGTCCCTGTATTAGAGCAGCTATGCATCACTATGGGTTTCTAAAGAATATGATCCATCTTGGGAGGGGAACATTGAGTATTAAGAGACAAGAAGAATCTGATATTTGTCAAGAATCTTACGTAGACTTGAAGGCAAGGAAGGATGGTTTTTAACACGATGACAGTACTGACCATCAAAACAAGCCTGTCAAAGATTATGCAAATTATGAACTAATGGTCAAAGAATGCTTTAATCGTATTATTCTAGAGTTTATGACCAATCCTTGCCATTACTTCATAAAGGTGGGAGGAGGTTCCGTAAGTTAAACACATAACTGGGAGAAGGAGCCTGCTTGTCTGTGTACTGCACATGAAGATGCAGAGAGATGGGGGCTACATGGTGACAGTGCTGCCAATGAGGGATTGGTGACAGCATGGGCCCACACCCAACACACTTGTCGCCAACACCCACCAGACATACACCTGACCTACCTCTCTCTCTCTCTTTCTCACACTCACGCCCTTGGACCAGGCGACTGCGTTGTGCTTCCTTCGGCCGATAAGGAAGAGTAAAATCCTGTTCAGAAACAGGTTAAAAACAGATCATTAAGTTTAACGAGCGTAACACCTCGAAGGGACACGTGCCACGCCGCTGTGAAACTGTAATCGCTCATTTCAGGGAAGGTGAACAAGACACCGCTGGAACACTGGAAGATGGCTGCCAAAAAAATCCCTCCTGTTTCTGTTTCAGACAGTGGACATGTCCCAAATTGTACCCGATTCCCTATATAGTGCACTACTTCTGACCAGAGCCCTACGGACCCTAGTTAAAAGTAGTTCACTAAAATAGGGAATAGGGTGGCATTTGGACGCAACCCCAGTTCAGTTCTACATGCTCCAGCTACATATTTATTTCACCAAACCCAGCCAAGCGTCTGGATCGACAACATATTATTTCACCAAACCCAGCCAAGCGTCTGGATCGACACCATGTTATTTCACCAAACCCAACCAAGCGTCTGGATCAACACCATAATTATTTCACCAAACCCAACCAAGCATCTGGATTAACACCATAATTATTTCACCAAACCCAGCCAAGCGTCTGGATCGACACCATAATTATTTCACCAAACCCAGCCAAGCGTCTGGATCAACACCATAATTATTTCACCAAACCCAACCAAGCGTCTGGATCAACACCATAATTATTTCACCAAACCCAGCCAAGCGTCTGGATCAACACCATAATTATTTCACCAAACCCAACCAAGCGTCTGGATCGACAACATGTTATTTCACCAAACCCAACCAAGCGTCTGGATCGACACCATAATTATTTCACCAAACCCAATCAAGCGTCTGGATCGACACCATAATTATTTCACCAAACCCAACCAAGCGTCTGGATCGACACCATAATTATTTCACCAAACCCAACCAAGCATCTGGATCAACACCATAATTATTTCACCAAACCCAACCAAGCGTCTGGATCGACACCATGTTATTTCACCAAACCCAGCCAAGCGTCTGGATCAACACCATAATTATTTCACCAAACCCAACCAAGCGTCTGGATCGACAACATGTTATTTCACCAAACCCAACCAAGCGTCTGGATCGACACCATAATTATTTCACCAAACCCAACCAAGCGTCTGGATCGACACCATAATTATTTCACCAAACCCAACCAAGCGTCTGGATCGACACCATAATTATTTCACCAAACCCAACCAAGCATCTGGATCAACACCTTAATTATTTCACCAAACCCAGCCAAGTCACTGAGAGTGAGTTCTCAGAGGAGGGTTTCAATTCAAGAAGAACGTTCCTGTTTCTAGTCATTAGAACAGTTCAGTTGAAGTGTTCTTCATTGAGCTGTTTATTATTTCATTTGGATCTTTAGTCATAAATAGCTACATAATTGCAGTTATTAGTAGTTTAGCACAGTTCATTTGCATTATATTCTCCTAAAAGCTGTACATGGTTCAATTAGCTGAAAACTGTTCATTTGTCTAATTCACAAAGGCAGTGTAGCTATACAAGCAAACAAAATATGTACAGTATATTGAGGGTATTTTCAGTATGATGCAGCTTTATAGGCCAAACCGTTGGGTAAATTTCACACAAAATATCTGTCTGCGCCATTTCTGAAAAGAATAGGTACTGTACGTGTAACAGTATAACTTTAGACTGTCCCCTCCCCCATACCCAGGCGCGAACCAGGAACCCTCTGCACACATCAACAACAGTCACCCACGAAGCATCGTTACCCATCGCTCCACAAAAGCCGCGGCCCTTGAAGAGCAAGGGGAACTACTACTTCAAGGTCTCAGAGCAAGTGACGTCACCGATTGAAACTCTATTTAGCGCGCACCAACGCTAACTAGCTAGCCGTTTCACATCCGTTACACTAGCACCACCGCTAACTAGCTAGCCGTTTCACATCCGTTACATACGTATAAAGATTATGCGATTTATCAATTTAGTAAATGTTTTTGGAGGTGTTGGCAGATTGTTTTAATCTTCTGCAGTAACTTATGCTGTGTTTTGCAAAGGACTGTTTTTTGCAAACGCATGACTTTCAACCTTCGTCTCTCCCAAGCCCGTACGGGAGTTGTAGCGATGAGACAAGATAATAGCTACTAAAAACAATTGGATACCACGAAATTGGGGAGAAAAAGGGGTAAAATTTTACATTTAAAAATAAAAAATAAATGTAAAAAATTAAAACACTATGGGATAGCGTACACCAAAACTTGAAATACATTAGCTTATCTATTTACTAGACCCAATTAAATGAGATGTGCATGGTAATTTGTTACATGGATACTTTGGGAATGCATCACAGCCAGATAAAGCTGAGAAATGTATTCTGCAATAGTTAAAAAAATATACAGTGCCTTGCGAAAGTATTCGGCCCCCTTGAACTTTGCGACCTTTTGCCACATTTCAGGCTTCAAACATAAAGATATAAAACTGTATTTTTTTGTGAAGAATCAACAACAAGTGGGACACAATCATGAAGTGGAATGACATTTATTGGATATTTCAAACTTTTTTAACAAATCAAAAACTGAAAAATTGGGCGTGCAAAATTATTCAGCCCCCTTAAGTTAATACTTTGTAGCGCCACCTTTTGCTGTGATTACAGCTGTAAGTTGCTTGGGGTATGTCTCTATCAGTTTTGCACATCGAGAGACTGAAATTTTTTCCCATTCCTCCTTGCAAAACGGCTCGAGCTCAGTGAGGTTGGATGGAGAGCATTTTTGAACAGCAGTTTTCAGTTCTTTCCACAGATTCTCGACTGGATTCAGGTCTGGACTTTGACTTGGCCATTCTAACACCTGGATATGTTTATTTTGAACCATTCCATTGTAGATTTTGCTTTATGTTTTGGATCATTGTCTTGTTGGAAGATAAAATCTCCGTCCCAGTCTCAGGTCTTTTGCAGACTCCATCAGGTTTTCATAATAATAATAATTTTGCACGCCCAATTTTTCAGTTTTTGATTCTTCACAAAAAAAATACAGTTTTATATCTTTATGTTTGAAGCCTGAAATGTGGCAAAAGGTCGCAAAGTTCAAGGGGGCCGAATACTTTCGCAAGGCACTGTATATATAAATTGGAAATAGATTCGTATGTCTAATTGTTTTAGATTTTTGCTCATCTGCATCCGTTATTAGGCTATTTCCATTTTGTATTATTTTGTAAGAGCAAGCATGTCATCATACCCCCCCCCCTTCCCCCCTTCCCCCCCATTTGCACATAATAATAACTTGCCTTGCAATAACAACACTTCAACCACTAGAACATGTGTGTCAGCATGGTCTGAGGTTTGTGTAAGTACATTCACACGGCAAGTTTTTGTTATATCTATATATCTATCCATCCTTCCATCCATATCTATATCTATATGCACACAGTGTATTCTGAAACTTTTCGGACCCCTTGACTTTGTCCACATTTTGTTACGTTACAGCCTTATTCTGAAATGTATTCAATTAATTGTTTTTCTCATCAATCTACACACAATAACGCATAATGACAAAACAAAAAAAATGGTTTTTACAAATGCTTGCAAATGTATAAAAAAAAACAACTGAAATACCGTATTTACATCAGTATTCAGAACCTTTACTATGAGACTTGAAGTTGAGCTCAGGTGCATCCTGTTTCCATCGATCATCCTTGAGATATTTCTACAGCTTGATTTGGAGTCCTGTGTTCAATTCAATCGATTGGAAATTATTTTGAAAGGCACAGACCTGTCTATTGTATTTATTATGGATCCCCATTAGTTCCTGCCAAGGCAGCAGCTACTCTTCCTGGGGTTTATTATGGATCCCCATTAGTTATTGCCAAGGCAGCAGCTACTCTTCCTGAGGTTTATTATGGATCCCCATTAGTTCTTGCCAAGGCAGCAGCTACTCTTCCTGGGGTTTATTATGGGTCCCCATTAGTTCTTGCCAAGGCAGCAGCTACTCTTCCTGGGGTTTATTATGGGTCCCCATTAGTTCTTGCCAAGGCAGCAGCTACTCTTCCTGGGGTTTATTATGGATCCCCATTAGTTCCTGCCAAGGCAGCAGATACTCTTCCTAGAGTTTATTATGAATCCCCATTAGTTCCTGCCAAGGCAGCAGATACTCTTCCTAGAGTTTATTATGGATCCCCATTAGTTCCTGCCAAGGCAGCAGATACTCTTCCTGGAGTTTATTATGGATCCCCATTAGTTCCTGCCAAGGCAGCAGCTACTCTTCCTAGAGTTTATTATGAATCCCCCTTAGTTCCTGCCAAGGCAGCAGCTACTCTTCCTGGAGTTTATTATGGATCCCCATTAGTTCCTGCCAAGGCAGCAGATACTCTTCCTAGAGTTTATTATGAATCCCCATTAGTTCCTGCCAAGGCAGCAGATACTCTTCCTAGAGTTTATTATGGATCCCCATTAGTTCCTGCCAAGGCAGCAGATACTCTTCCTGGAGTTTATTATGGATCCCCATTAGTTCCTGCCAAGGCAGCAGCTACTCTTCCTAGAGTTTATTATGAATCCCCCTTAGTTCCTGCCAAGGCAGCAGCTACTCTTCCTGGAGTTTATTATGGATCCCCATTAGTTCCTGCCAAGGCAGCAGATACTCTTCCTAGAGTTTATTATGAATCCCCATTAGTTCCTGCCAAGGCAGCAGATACTCTTCCTGGAGTTTTTTATGGATCCCCATTAGTTCCTGCCAAGGCAGCAGATACTCTTCCTAGAGTTTATTATGAATCCCCATTAGTTCCTGCCAAGGCAGCAGATACTCTTCCTAGAGTTTATTATGAATCCCCCTTAGTTCCTGCCAAGGCAGCAGCTACTCTTCCTGGAGTTTATTATGGATCCCCATTAGTTCCTGCCAAAGCAGCAGATACTCTTCCAGCGGTCCTTCAAAATTAAGGCAGTTATATATTATTAAAAACATTACAATACAATTCTTTACAGAATTCACAACACAGTAAGTGTGTGCCCTCAGGCGCATACTCGACTGCCACATACAGTATCTACGTTGCAAAATCCATGTGTACGTGTGTGTGTGTAGTGTGTACGTTATCATTTGTGTAAATGCATGTGTCGGTGCCTATGTTTATGTGGCTTCACAGTCCCCACCGTTCCATAAGGTGTATTTTTATATTTTTTATTTTTAATCTTGATCTACTGTTTGCATCAGTTACTTGATGTGCAATAGAGTTCCAAGTGGTCATGACTCTATGTAGTACTGTGCACCTCCCAGAGTCTGATCTGGACTTGGGGACTGTGAAGAGACCTCTGGTATGCATGAGTGTCTGAGCTGTGTGCTTGTCATTTAGACAGACAGCTAGGCGCTTTTAACATGTCAATCCCTCTCACAAAAACAAGTAGTGATGAAGTCAATCTCTCCTCTACTTTGAGCCAGGAGAGATTGACATGCATATTATTAATGTTTGCTCTCTGTGTACATCCAAGGGCCAGCCTTGCTGCCCTGCCCTGTTCTGAGCCAATTGTCATTTTCTGAGGTCGCCTCTTTGTGGCACCTGACCATATGACTGAACAGTAGTCCAGGTGCGACAAAACTAGGGCCTGTAGGACCTGCCTTGTGAATGCAGAGCAGTGCTTTATTATGGACAGACTTCTCCCCATCTCAGCTACTGTTGTATCAACATGTTTTGACCATGAAAGTTTAAAATCCAGGGTTGCTCCAAGCAGTTTAGTCACTTCGACTTGCTCAATTTCTATATTTAGTTGAGGTTTAGGGTTTAGTGAATGATTTGTCCCAAATACAATGCTTTTAGTTCTTGACATATTTAGGACTAGTTTATTCCTTGCCGCCTATTCTGAAAATAACTGCAGCTTTTTGTTTAATGGTTGCAGTCATTTCAGTTGCTGTAGTAGCTGACGTGTATAGTGTTGAGTCATCCGCATACATAGACACACTGGCTTTACTCAAAGCCAGTGGCATGTCGTTAGTAAATATTGAAAAAAGTAAGGGGCCTAGACAGCTGCCCTGGGGAATTCCTGATTCTACCTGGATTATGTTGGAGAGGCTTCCATTAAAGAACACCCTCTGTAACTCTTTATCCACAATATAGCAGGGGGTGTAACACATACTATGATCGATAATGTCGATAATTTCTCTCAGCCAATTTCTCTCAGCCAATCATCAGTCATTTGTTTAAGTGCTGTGCTTGTTGAATGTCCTTCACTATATGCTGTCAATTTGTTCACTGCAAAATAGTATTGTATCTGGTCAAACACAATTTTTTCCTAAACTTTACTAATGGTTGGTATGAGGCTGATTGGTCAGCTATATGAGGCAGCAAATGGGGCTTTACTATTCTTAGGTAGCGTAATTACTTTTGCTTCCCTCCAGGCCTGAGGGCACACACTTTCTAGTAGGCTTAAATTGAAGATCTGACAAATAGGAGTGGCACTATCGTCCATTATTATCCTCAGTAATTTTCCATCCAAGTTATCAGACCCCGGTGGATTGTCATTGTTGATAGACAATTGTTTTTTTCACCTCTTCCACACTCACTTTACAGAATTTAAAATTAAAATTATTGTCTTTCACAATTTGGTCTGATATACTTGGATATGTTGTGTCAGTGTTTGTTGTTGGCATGTCATCCCTAAGTTTGCTTATCTTGCCAATGAAAAAATCATTAAAGTAGTTAGCAATATCAGTCGGTTTTTTAATGATTGAGCCATCTGATTCAATGAATGATGGAACTGAGTTTGCCTTTTTTACCTAAATGTAATGTAAGGTGCTCCAAAGTGTTTTACTATCATTCCTCATATAATTTATCTTTGCTTCATAGTATAGTTTCTTATTTTTTAAATTTATTTTAGCCACATGATTTCTCAATTTGCAGTACATTTTCCAATCGGTTGTGCAGCCAGACTTATTTACCATTCCTTTTGCCTCATCCCTCTGGACCATAAAATTGTTCAATTCCTCATCAATCCATGGGGATTTAACAGTTTTTGCAATAATTTTCTTAATGGGTGCATGCTTGTTAGTAACTGGGATAAGCAATTTCATAAATGTGTGACGTGCAGTGTCTGTTTGCTCCTCATTACACACCACTGACCCAAAATATATTCTTTACATCAACGACATAGGAATCACTACAAAACTTATTGTGTGACCTCTCATGCACTATATTAGGCACAGCCTTTGGAACTTTGGTTTTCCTAGATATGGCTACTATATTGTGATCAATACATCCGATGGATCTGGATACTGCTTTCAAGCTCATTTCTGCAGCATTAGTAAAGAAGATGATCAATACATGTTGATGATTTCATTCCTGTGCTGTTTGTAACTACTCTGGTAGGTCTATATAAGGTCCTACAGAGCAAAAACCAAGCCAAAAACCAAGCTCAGAGACAGGTTTGTGTTGAGGCACAGATCTGGAAAAGGGTTTAAAAAAAAGTATGCAACACTGAAGGTCCCCAAGAACACAGTGGCCTCCATCATTCTTAAACGGAAGAAGTTCGGAAGCACCAAGACTCTTCCTAGAGTTGGCCGCCCGGCCAAACTGAGCAATCAGGGGTGTAGGGCCTTGGTCAGGGAGGTGACCAAGAACCTGATAGTCACTCTGACAGAGCTCCGGAGTTCCTCTGTGGAGATGGGAGAACCTTCCAGAGGGACAACAATCTCTGCAGCACTCCACCAATCAGGCCTTTACGGTAGAGTGGCCCTACGGAAGCCACTGTCTCACTGTATAATGGTAGGAGACAGGCACAGGAATACTTAATAGTTTTTTTTATTTCTCCACCCAAAATAAAGTAAAGTGTCATGAAAACGACGAATCCCAAAACAAACACGTATATTTTTATAACTCAGGGATGTAACCCAAACAAAAGAGCGAGGTGAAAACCTCGAAATAATACCCGGGAAGAGACCCGTAATAACAAGAGCACGAAAGCCGATACAACAGAGCACAGGTCCAACAGACATGGGACAATAATCAACAAGGACAACAGGGAACAGAGGACACATATATACACATATTAATCAAGGGGATGGGAACCAGGTGTGCGTAATGAGTCAAGACAGTCCTGGGTTGGTGGTAATGATCCAGTTCAGTGACGCCTAGAAGGCCGGTGACGTAGTCATTTTCATGGTAAACACAACACTGAAGCAAACCGCTAAACACACACGAACAAACAAACACAGTCAGGATACGACAAACACACCCTGTGACAGTAGAACATAACGGCTGCTCTTTCAAATCAAATCACATATGTATTGTCATGTTTCACAAACTAACAGTGAAATGCTTTAGGAATTTTTGTTTTATTGACACAAAGAATAAATACACAATGGTCAAGGCCATTCTGGCTCGAGGAAGAGTCTTGGTGGTTCCACATTTTCTTTCATTTAAGAATGATGGAGGCCACTGTGTTCTTGGGGACCTTCAATGCTGCAGAATTGTTTTGGTACCCTTCCCCCAGATCTGTGCCTCGACACAATCCTGTCTCGGAGCTCTACGGACAATTCCTTCGACCTCATGGCTTGGTTTCTGCACTGACATCCACGGTCAACTGTGGGACCTTATATAGACAGGTGTGTGCCTTTCCAAATTACGTCCAATCAATTGAACTCGCCACTGGTGGACTCCAATCAGGTTGTAAAAACATCTCATCGATGGAAACAGGAAGCACCTGAGTCTCAGAGCAAAGGGTCTGAATACTTATGTAAATAAGGTATTTCTGTTTTAAATATTTTCACTTTGTCGTTATGGGGTATTGTGTGTAGTGTGATGGGGGAATAAATAATAATAAATAAATAATACTTTTAGAATAAGGCTGTAAATTAACAAAATGTGGAAAAAGTCAAGGGGTCTGAATATTCTCTCTGTAATTGGACAGGTAGTTAAGACAAGTTCCTCTAAGATCCAATGTGGAAACCAGCTCACTCCCAAATAAACTCAAATTTTACGTTTATTTCATGTCGTTATTTTGAATCGTTGTTTCAAGTCCTTTTTTTTTTTTTACACAAAGCAACAAAATAATGCAGGGGAGTAGAGTCCGACCCCTGGGCTAATCGTCCGACCTTTCACCTGTCTCATAAAGACCACTTTTAGAACATAACAGCACCTTCCTCCGGTATCCTGGAGCGAGGGAGGAGAGGATGGAGAGGAGGAGGGAGGAGTTCTGGGCATTGTCTCTCTCTCTCTGGAAGACACTAATGGCTTTTTGTGTCATGTGTTTTTCACTCAACTCTTGACACATGGATGTGGTTACAGTACCACTCTTTCTCTCCTCCTTTAGGACCATTACGGGGGGATTTGTAAAAGAAAAATCTATATATGCTGCGTGTGTGTGTGTGTGCGTGTGCGTGTGCGTGTGTGTGTGTGTGTGTGTGTGTGTGTGTGTGTGTGTGTGTGTGCGTGTGTGTGTGTGTGTGTGTGTGTGTGCGTGTGTGTGTGTGTGTGTGTGTGTGTGTGTGTGTGTGTGTGTGTGTGTGTGTGTGTGTGTGTGTGTGTGTGTGTGTGTTGTAATGCCGTCGTTAATACAATAAAGATATGTTAATGAGACAGGCTGTAACACCAATAAACTGCTAGGTGGTTCGAGCCCTGAATGCTGATTGGCTGAAAGCTGTGGTATAGCAGACCGTATACCACGCATATGACAAAACCTTTATTTTTACTGCTCTAATTACGTTGGTAACCAGTTCATAATAGCAATAAGACACCTCGGGGGTTTGTGGTATATGACCAATATACCACGGCTAAGGGCTGTATCCAGGGATACACGTTGCGTCGTTCGTAAGAACAGCCCTTAGCCGTGGTATATTGGCCATATACCACACCTCGGGCCTTATTGCTTAATTATTCTCTTGTCAGAGGAGGCTGGTGTAATGTTGATGATGATGTGTTTTATTGTATTCCGAACAAGACCGATAGTGTTGTTGTGGGGGGGGGGGTTGCTGGGGGGAGACCGGAGGAAGGTGCTGGGGGGGGAGACCGGAGGAACGTGCTGAGGGGGGAGACCGGAGGAACGTGCTGAGGGGGGAGACCGGAGGAAGGTGCTGGGGGGAGACCGGAGGAAGGTGCTGGGGGGAGACCGGAGGAAGGTGCTGGGGAGGGGGGAGACCGGAGGAAGGTGCTGGGGGGAGACTGGAGGAAGGTGCTGAGGGGGGAGACCGGAGGAAGGTGCTGAGGGGGGAGACCGGAGGAAGGTGCTGAGGGGAGACTGGAGGAAGGTGCTGGGGGGAGACCGGAGGAACGTGCTGAGAGGAGACCGGAGGAAGGTGCTGAGGGGAGACCGTAGGAACTTGCTGGTGGGAGACCGGAGGAAGGTGCTGAGGGGAGACCGGAGGAAGGTGCTGGAGGGGAGACCGGAGGAAGGTGCTGGGGGGAGACCGGAGGAAGGTGCTGAGAGGAGACCGGAGGAAGGTGCTGAGGGGAGACCGTAGGAACTTGCTGGTGGGAGACCGGAGGAAGGTGCTGAGGGGAGACCGGAGGAAGGTGCTGGAGGGGAGACTGGAGGAAGGTGCTGGGGGGAGACCGGAGGAAGGTGCTGGGGGGAGACCGGAGGAAGGTGCTGGGGGGGGGAGACCGGAGGAAGGTGCTGGGGGGAGACCGGAGGAAGGTGCTGGGGGGAGACCGGAGGAAGGTGCTGAGGGGAGACCGGAGGAAGGTGCTTGGGGGAGACCGGAGGAACGTGCTGGGGGGAGACCGGAGGAAGGTGCTGGGGGGAGAGCGGAGGAAGGTGCTGGGGGGAGACCGGAGGAAGGTGCTGAGGGGAGACCGGAGGAAGGTGCTGAGGGGAGACCGGAGGAAGGTGCTGGGGGCTGGGGGGGAGACCGGAGGAAGGTGCTGGGGGGGAGACCGGAGGAAGGTGCTGGGGGGAGACCGGAGGAAGGTGCTGGGGGGAGACCGGAGGAAGGTGCTGGGGGGAGACCGGAGGAACGTGCTGGGGGGAGACCGGAGGAAGGTGCTGGGGGGGGGGACCGGAGGAAGGTGCTGGGGGGAGACCGGAGGAAGGTGCTGAGGGGAGACCGGAGGAACGTGCTGAGGGGAGACCTGAGGAAGGTGCTGAGGGGAGACCAGAGGAAGGTGCTGAGGGGAGACCGGAGGAAGGTGCTGAGGGGAGACCGGAGGAAGGTGCTCATTTTGGAAATGGATGGCTCTCTCTTTTCAAACTTGTAGTGCTGATATTTTAGGAGTCTCAGCCATGAACATAGGCTGACAGTACGTGGCCTTCAGTATTGCAGGCTTACATAGAACTAAGGCAGAGCAGCTAGCGAGATACTGGTGTCTGTTTCCATAAGTGTCCATATCAATGTTTGAGTCCTTCTTCAACTGTAATGTGATTTGTGGATTCAAATAAAGTATGAAAAATGTGAATGTGTGTGTGTGTGTGTGTGTGTCTGTGTCTGTGTGAATGTGTGTGTGTGTGTCTCTGTGTCTGTGTGTGTGTGTGTGTGTGTCTCTGTGTGTGTGTCTATGTGTCTGTCTCTGTGTCTGTGTGTGTGTGTGTCTGTGTGTGTGTCTCTGTGTATGTGTGTGTCTCTGTGTATGTGTGTGTCTCTGTGTGTGTGTCTCTGTGTGTGTGTGTGTGTGTGTGTGTGTGTGTGTGTGTGTGTGTGTGTGTGTGTGTGTGTGTGTGTGTGTGTGTGTGTGTGTGTGTGTGTGTGTGTGTGTGTGTGTGTGTGTGTGTGTGTCTCTGTGTCTGTGTGTGTCTGTGTGTGTGTCTGTGTCTGTGTGTGTGTGTGTGTGTGTGTGTGTGTGTGTCTCTGTGTCTGTGTGTGTCTGTGTGTGTGTCTGTGTCTGTGTGTGTGTGTGAATACCGAGGGTAGCCAGGGTACTGTGGGAGTCATCCAAAGCAGTAGATATTTAAACACTGGAGTCTGGATGTTTAGAAACCCCTTTATTAAAACAATACAGGAGATGGAATGTATGGCAGAGAGCCTGTTGTGAGGCACAGCCTGGAGGTGAGCTGTGATTAGTGTTATTGTTGAGGACAGGTAGTTGCATCATTAACTCAGTGTACCTACCTTCACCACTAGTTTAGTTATACAACCACCTCCTTCCTTCCTCTCTCCGTCTGACTTGGGCACCGTTGGGTACGAGGCGTCATCTCTTCTCTGGAGCAGAAATGTACTTACTCATGACTCCTCCAGTTTCAGGGACTGACTGACTGCATGGCCCTGAGTACACTCTAACTATTAGAAGTACAGCTAACTGGCCTGCTGCTCTCTGACTATTAGAAGTACAGCCAACTGGCCTGCTGCTCACTGACTATTAGAAGTACAGCTAACTGACCTGCTGCTCTCTGACTATTAGAAGTACAGCTAACTGACCTGCTGCTCTCTGACTATTAGAAGTACAGCTAACTGGCCTGCTGCTCTCTGACTATTAGAAGTACAGCTAACTGACCTGCTACTCTATTAGAAGTACAGCTAACTGACCTGCTGCTCTCTGACTATTAGAAGTACAGCTAACTGACCTGCTGCTCTCTGACTATTAGAAGTACAGCCAACTGGCCTGCTGCTCTCTGACTATTAGAAGTACAGCTAACTGACCTGCTGCTCTCTGACTATTAGAAGTACAGCTAACTGACCTGCTGCTCTCTGACTATTAGAAGTACAGCTAACTGACCTGCTGCTCTCTGATTATTAGAAGTACAGCTAACTGACCTGCTGCTCTCTGACTATTAGAAGTACAGCTAACTGACCTGCTGCTCTATGACTATTAGAAGTACAGCTAACTGACCTGCTGCTCTCTGACTATTAGAAGTACAGCTAACTGACCTGCTGCTCTCTGATTATTAGAAGTACAGCTAACTGACCTGCTGCTCTCTGACTATTAGAAGTACAGCTAACTGACCTGCTGCTCTCTGACTATTAGAAGTACAGCTAACTGACCTGCTGCTCTCTGACTATTAGAAGTACAGCTAACTGACCTGCTGCTCTCTGACTATTAGAAGTACAGCTAACTGACCTGCTGCTCTCTGACTATTAGAAGTACAGCTAACTGACCTGCTGCTCTCTGACAGCTAACTGACCTGCTGCTCTCTGACTATTAGAAGTACAGCTAACTGACCTGCTGCTCTCTGACTATTAGAAGTACAGCTAACTGACCTGCTGCTCTCTGACTATTAGAAGTACAGCTAACTGACCTGCTGCTCTCTGACTATTAGAAGTACAGCTAACTGACCTGCTGCTCTCTGACTATTAGAAGTACAGCTAACTGACCTGCTGCTCTCTGACTATTAGAAGTACAGCTAACTGGCCTGCTGCTCTCTGACTATTAGAAGTACAGCTAACTGACCTGCTGCTCTCTGACTATTAGAAGTACAGCTAACTGACCTGCTGCTCTCTGAATTAGAAGTACAGCTAACTGGCCTGCTGCTCTCTGACTATTAGAAGTACAGCTAACTGGCCTGCTGCTCTCTGACTATTAGAAGTACAGCTAACTGACCTGCTGCTCTCTGACTATTAGAAGTACAGCTAACTGACCTGCTGCTCTCTGATTATTAGAAGTACAGCTAACTGACCTGCTGCTCTCTGACTATTAGAAGTACAGCTAACTGACCTGCTGCTCTCTGACTATTAGAAGTACAGCTAACTGACCTGCTGCTCTCTGATTATTAGAAGTACAGCTAACTGACCTGCTGCTCTCTGACTATTAGAAGTACAGCTAACTGGCCTGCTGCTCTCTGACTATTAGAAGTACAGCTAACTGACCTGCTGCTCTCTGACTATTAGAAGTACAGCTAACTGACCTGCTGCTCTCTGATTATTAGAAGTACAGCTAACTGGCCTGCTGCTCTCTGAATATTAGAAGTACAGCTAACTGACCTGCTGCTCTCTGACTATTAGAAGTGCAGCTAACTGACCTGCTGCTCTCTGATTATTAGAAGTACAGCTAACTGGCCTGCTGCTCTCTGACTATTAGAAGTACAGCTCACTGACCTGCTGCTCTCTGACTATTAGAAGTACAGCTAACTGACCTGCTGCTCTCTGACTATTAGAAGTACAGCTAACTGGCCTGCTGCTCTCTGACTATTAGAAGTACAGCCAACTGGCCTGCTGCTCTCTGACTATTAGAAATACAGCTAACTGACCTGCTGCTCTCTGACTATTAGAAGTACAGCTAACTGACCTGCTGCTCTCTGACTATTAGAAGTACAGCTAACTGACCTGCTGCTCTCTGACTATCAGAAGTACAGCTAACTAGCCTGCTGCTCTCTGACTATTAGAAGTACAGCCAACTGGCCTGCTGCTCTCTGACTATTAGAAATACAGCTAACTGACCTGCTGCTCTCTGACTATTAGAAGTACAGCTAACTGACCTGCTGCTTTCTGACTATTAGAAGTACAGCTAACTGACCTGCTGCTCTCTGACTATTAGAAGTACAGCTAACTGGCCTGCTGCTCTCTGACTATTAGAAGTACAGCCAACTGGCCTGCTGCTCTCTGACTATTAGAAATACAGCTAACTGACCTGCTGCTCTCTGACTATTAGAAGTACAGCTAACTGATCTGCTGCTCTCTGACTATTAGAAGTACAGCTAACTGGCCTGCTGCTCTATTACAAGTACAGCTAACTGACCTGCTGCTCACTGACTATTAGAAGTACAGCTAACTGACCTGCTGCTCTCTGACTATTAGAAGTACAGCTAACTGACCTGCTGCTCTCTGACTATTAGAAGTACAGCTAACTGACCTGCTGCTCTCTGACTATTAGAAGTACAGCTAACTGACCTGCTGCTCTCTGATTATTAGAAGTACAGCTAACTGACCTGCTGCTCTCTGACTATTAGAAGTACAGCTAACTGGCTTGCTGCTCTCTGAATATTAGAAGTACAGCTAACTGACCTGCTGCTCTCTGACTATTAGAAGTACAGCTAACTGACCTGCTGCTCTCTGACTATTAGAAGTACAGCTAACTGGCCTGCTGCTCTCTGACTATTAGAAGTACAGCCAACTGGCCTGCTGCTCTCTGACTATTAGAAATACAGCTAACTGACCTGCTGCTCTCTGACTATTAGAAGTACAGCTAACTGACCTGCTGCTCTCTGACTATTAGAAGTACAGCTAACTGGCCTGCTGCTCTCTGATTTAGAAGTACAGCTAACTGACCTGCTGTTCACTGATTATTAGAAGTACAGCTAACTGACCTGCTGCTCTCTGACTATTAGAAGTACAGCTAACTGACCTGCTGCTCTCTGACTATTAGAAGTACAGCTAACTGACCTGCTGCTCTCTGACTATTAGAAGTACAGCTAACTGACCTGCTGCTCTCTGACTATTAGAAGTACAGCTAACTGGCCTGCTACTCTATTAGAAGTACAGCTAACTGACCTGCTGCTCTCTGACTATTAGAAGTACAGCTAACTGACCTGCTGCTCTCTGACTATTAGAAGTACAGCTAACTGACCTGCTGCTCTCTGACTATTAGAAGTACAGCTAACTGACCTGCTGCTCTCTGACTATTAGAAGTACAGCTAACTGACCTGCTGCTCTCTGATTATTAGAAGTACAGCTAACTGACCTGCTGCTCTCTGACTATTAGAAGTACAGCTAACTGACCTGCTGCTCTCTGAATATTAGAAGTACAGCTAACTGACCTGCTGCTCTCTGACTATTAGAAGTACAGCTAACTGACCTGCTGCTCTCTGACTATTAGAAGTACAGCTAACTGGCCTGCTGCTCTCTGACTATTAGAAGTACAGCCAACTGGCCTGCTGCTCTCTGACTATTAGAAATACAGCTAACTGACCTGCTGCTCTCTGACTATTAGAAGTACAGCTAACTGACCTGCTGCTCTCTGATTATTAGAAGTACAGCTAACTGACCTGCTGCTCTCTGACTATTAGAAGTACAGCTAACTGGCCTGCTGCTCTCTGACTATTAGAAGTACAGCTAACTGACCTGCTGCTCTCTGACTATTAGAAGTACAGCTAACTGACCTGCTGCTCTCTGATTATTAGAAGTACAGCTAACTGACCTGCTGCTCTCTGACTATTAGAAGTACAGCTAACTGACCTGCTGCTCTATGACTATTAGAAGTACAGCTAACTGACCTGCTGCTCTCTGACTATTAGAAGTACAGCTAACTGACCTGCTGCTCTCTGACTATTAGAAGTACAGCTAACTGACCTGCTGCTCTCTGACTATTAGAAGTACAGCTAACTGACCTGCTGCTCTCTGACTATTAGAAGTACAGCTAACTGACCTGCTGCTCTCTGACTATTAGAAGTACAGCTAACTGACCTGCTGCTCTCTGACTATTAGAAGTACAGCTAACTGACCTGCTGCTCTCTGACTATTAGAAGTACAGCTAACTGACCTGCTGCTCTCTGATTATTAGAAGTACAGCTAACTGACCTGCTGCTCTCTGACTATTAGAAGTACAGCTAACTGGCCTGCTGCTCTCTGACTATTAGAAGTACAGCTAACTGACCTGCTGCTCTCTGACTATTAGAAGTACAGCTAACTGACCTGCTGCTCTCTGACTATTAGAAGTACAGCTAACTGACCTGCTGCTCTCTGACTATTAGAAGTACAGCTAACTGACCTGCTGCTCTCTGACTATTAGAAGTACAGCTAACTGGCCTGCTGCTCTCTGACTCTATTAGAAGTACAGCTAACTGACCTGCTGCTCTCTGACTATTAGAAGTACAGCTAACTGACCTGCTGCTCTCTGACTATTAGAAGTACAGCTAACTGACCTGCTGCTCTCTGACTATTAGAAGTACAGCTAACTGACCTGCTGCTCTCTGACTATTAGAAGTACAGCTAACTGACCTGCTGCTCTCTGATTATTAGAAGTACAGCTAACTGACCTGCTGCTCTCTGACTATTAGAAGTACAGCTAACTGGCCTGCTGCTCTCTGAATATTAGAAGTACAGCTAACTGACCTGCTGCTCTCTGACTATTAGAAGTACAGCTAACTGACCTGCTGCTCTCTGACTATTAGAAGTACAGCTAACTGGCCTGCTGCTCTCTGACTATTAGAAGTACAGCCAACTGGCCTGCTGCTCTCTGACTATTAGAAATACAGCTAACTGACCTGCTGCTCTCTGACTATTAGAAGTACAGCTAACTGACCTGCTGCTCTCTGATTATTAGAAGTACAGCTAACTGACCTGCTGCTCTCTGACTATTAGAAGTACAGCTAACTGGCCTGCTGCTCTCTGACTATTAGAAGTACAGCTAACTGACCTGCTGCTCTCTGACTATTAGAAGTACAGCTAACTGACCTGCTGCTCTCTGATTATTAGAAGTACAGCTAACTGACCTGCTGCTCTCTGACTATTAGAAGTACAGCTAACTGACCTGCTGCTCTATGACTATTAGAAGTACAGCTAACTGACCTGCTGCTCTCTGATTATTAGAAGTACAGCTAACTGACCTGCTGCTCTCTGACTATTAGAAGTACAGCTAACTGGCCTGCTGCTCTCTGAATATTAGAAGTACAGCTAACTGACCTGCTGCTCTCTGACTATTAGAAGTACAGCTAACTGACCTGCTGCTCTCTGACTATTAGAAGTACAGCTAACTGGCCTGCTGCTCTCTGACTATTAGAAGTACAGCCAACTGGCCTGCTGCTCTCTGACTATTAGAAATACAGCTAACTGACCTGCTGCTCTCTGACTATTAGAAGTACAGCTAACTGACCTGCTGCTCTCTGATTATTAGAAGTACAGCTAACTGACCTGCTGCTCTCTGACTATTAGAAGTACAGCTAACTGGCCTGCTGCTCTCTGACTATTAGAAGTACAGCTAACTGACCTGCTGCTCTCTGACTATTAGAAGTACAGCTAACTGACCTGCTGCTCTCTGATTATTAGAAGTACAGCTAACTGACCTGCTGCTCTCTGACTATTAGAAGTACAGCTAACTGACCTGCTGCTCTATGACTATTAGAAGTACAGCTAACTGACCTGCTGCTCTCTGACTATTAGAAGTACAGCTAACTGACCTGCTGCTCTCTGATTATTAGAAGTACAGCTAACTGACCTGCTGCTCTCTGACTATTAGAAGTACAGCTAACTGACCTGCTGCTCTCTGACTATTAGAAGTACAGCTAACTGACCTGCTGCTCTCTGACTATTAGAAGTACAGCTAACTGACCTGCTGCTCTCAGACTATTAGAAGTACAGCTAACTGACCTGCTGCTCTCTGACTATTAGAAGTACAGCTAACTGACCTGCTGCTCTCTGATTATTAGAAGTACAGCTAACTGACCTGCTGCTCTCTGACTATTAGAAGTACAGCTAACTGGCCTGCTGCTCTCTGACTATTAGAAGTACAGCTAACTGACCTGCTGCTCTCTGACTATTAGAAGTACAGCTAACTGACCTGCTGCTCTCTGACTATTAGAAGTACAGCTAACTGGCCTGCTGCTCACTGACTATTAGAAGTACAGCTAACTGACCTGCTGCTCTCTGACTATTAGAAGTACAGCTAACTGACCTGCTGCTCTCTGACTATTAGAAGTACAGCTAACTGGCCTGCTGCTCTCTGACTATTAGAAGTACAGCTAACTGGCCTGCTGCTCTCTGACTATTAGAAGTACAGCTAACTGACCTGCTGCTCTCTGACTATTAGAAGTACAGCTAACTGACCTGCTGCTCTCTGATTATTAGAAGTACAGCTAACTGACCTGCTGCTCTCTGACTATTAGAAGTACAGCTAACTGACCTGCTGCTCTCTGACTATTAGAAGTACAGCTAACTGACCTGCTGCTCTCTGATTATTAGAAGTACAGCTAACTGACCTGCTGCTCTCTGACTATTAGAAGTACAGCTAACTGGCCTGCTGCTCTCTGACTATTAGAAGTACAGCTAACTGACCTGCTGCTCTCTGACTATTAGAAGTACAGCTAACTGACCTGCTGCTCTCTGATTATTAGAAGTACAGCTAACTGGCCTGCTGCTCTCTGAATATTAGAAGTACAGCTAACTGACCTGCTGCTCTCTGACTATTAGAAGTGCAGCTAACTGACCTGCTGCTCTCTGATTATTAGAAGTACAGCTAACTGGCCTGCTGCACTCTGACTATTAGAAGTACAGCTCACTGACCTGCTGCTCTCTGACTATTAGAAGTACAGCTAACTGACCTGCTGCTCTCTGACTATTAGAAGTACAGCTAACTGGCCTGCTGCTCTCTGACTATTAGAAGTACAGCCAACTGGCCTGCTGCTCTCTGACTATTAGAAATACAGCTAACTGACCTGCTGCTCTCTGACTATTAGAAGTACAGCTAACTGACCTGCTGCTCTCTGACTATTAGAAGTACAGCTAACTGACCTGCTGCTCTCTGACTATCAGAAGTACAGCTAACTAGCCTGCTGCTCTCTGACTATTAGAAGTACAGCCAACTGGCCTGCTGCTCTCTGACTATTAGAAATACAGCTAACTGACCTGCTGCTCTCTGACTATTAGAAGTACAGCTAACTGACCTGCTGCTTTCTGACTATTAGAAGTACAGCTAACTGACCTGCTGCTCTCTGACTATTAGAAGTACAGCTAACTGGCCTGCTGCTCTCTGACTATTAGAAGTACAGCCAACTGGCCTGCTGCTCTCTGACTATTAGAAATACAGCTAACTGACCTGCTGCTCTCTGACTATTAGAAGTACAGCTAACTGATCTGCTGCTCTCTGACTATTAGAAGTACAGCTAACTGGCCTGCTGCTCTATTACAAGTACAGCTAACTGACCTGCTGCTCACTGACTATTAGAAGTACAGCTAACTGACCTGCTGCTCTCTGACTATTAGAAGTACAGCTAACTGACCTGCTGCTCTCTGACTATTAGAAGTACAGCTAACTGACCTGCTGCTCTCTGACTATTAGAAGTACAGCTAACTGACCTGCTGCTCTCTGATTATTAGAAGTACAGCTAACTGACCTGCTGCTCTCTGACTATTAGAAGTACAGCTAACTGGCTTGCTGCTCTCTGAATATTAGAAGTACAGCTAACTGACCTGCTGCTCTCTGACTATTAGAAGTACAGCTAACTGACCTGCTGCTCTCTGACTATTAGAAGTACAGCTAACTGGCCTGCTGCTCTCTGACTATTAGAAGTACAGCCAACTGGCCTGCTGCTCTCTGACTATTAGAAATACAGCTAACTGACCTGCTGCTCTCTGACTATTAGAAGTACAGCTAACTGACCTGCTGCTCTCTGACTATTAGAAGTACAGCTAACTGGCCTGCTGCTCTATTAGAAGTACAGCTAACTGACCTGCTGTTCACTGATTATTAGAAGTACAGCTAACTGACCTGCTGCTCTCTGACTATTAGAAGTACAGCTAACTGACCTGCTGCTCTCTGACTATTAGAAGTACAGCTAACTGACCTGCTGCTCTCTGACTATTAGAAGTACAGCTAACTGACCTGCTGCTCTCTGACTATTAGAAGTACAGCTAACTGGCCTGCTACTCTATTAGAAGTACAGCTAACTGACCTGCTGCTCTCTGACTATTAGAAGTACAGCTAACTGACCTGCTGCTCTCTGACTATTAGAAGTACAGCTAACTGACCTGCTGCTCTCTGATTATTAGAAGTACAGCTAACTGACCTGCTGCTCTCTGACTATTAGAAGTACAGCTAACTGGCCTGCTGCTCTCTGAATATTAGAAGTACAGCTAACTGACCTGCTGCTCTCTGACTATTAGAAGTACAGCTAACTGACCTGCTGCTCTCTGACTATTAGAAGTACAGCTAACTGGCCTGCTGCTCTCTGACTATTAGAAGTACAGCCAACTGGCCTGCTGCTCTCTGACTATTAGAAATACAGCTAACTGACCTGCTGCTCTCTGACTATTAGAAGTACAGCTAACTGACCTGCTGCTCTCTGACTATTAGAAGTACAGCTAACTGACCTGCTGCTCTCTGACTATTAGAAGTACAGCTAACTGGCCTGCTGCTCTATTAGAAGTACAGCTAACTGACCTGCTGCTCACTGATTATTAGAAGTACAGCTAACTGACCTGCTGCTCTCTGACTATTAGAAGTACAGCTAACTGACCTGCTGCTCTGACTATTAGAAGTACAGCTAACTGGCCTGCTGCTCTCTGACTATTGGAAGTACAGCTAACTGGCCTGCTGCTCTCTGACTATTAGAAGTACAGCTAACTGACCTGCTGCTCTCTGACTATTGGAAGTACAGCTAACTGACCTGCTGCTCTCTGACTATTGGAAGTACAGCTAACTGACCTGCTGCTCTCTGACTATTAGAAGTACAGCTAACTGACTTGCTGCTCTCTGACTATTAGAAGTACAGCTAACTGACCTGCTGCTCTCTGACTATTAGAAGTACAGCTAACTGACCTGCTGCTCTCTGACTATTGGAAGTACAGCTATCTGTCCCACAGTAACTTTAAGACACTTCTCACCTCACACATAAAAATACATTTGGGTAAAACACATACACACACACACACACACACACACACACACACACACACACCACACACACACACCAGGAGATTTACTTTTAACATTTTAGTCATTAATCAAACGCTCTTATCCAGAGTCATTTACAGTTAGAGCCATGCAAACATCTTTCCACACTGTGAATTAAATGAACACTCCGTTGACAAATGTTTGACTCTAACGAACATCTGCATCGGTCTGTGCTGCCTTCGGCCGGGCATGAATGGAGTTTCGTCTCGTAAAAAAACGAGGCCTCAACGGCGCTGGAGCTGTGTTTAAGTTTCTCCCCACATTACCAGAGCTTTAAATGATACTGTAAAATAAATAGCATCAAAGTGATCGCATTGTGCTACCTCAGATTGTACATGAACATGAAATTAAGAAAAATGCATTGATGTTAGCGGATTTAATTAATGGCCCTTTAGAGAAAGGCAGCCAGACATAATTCATTTCTGAGTAACTAAGTCTCATTTGCAGTTCCATGGGTCCTCACGGCAGGCGCGGCAACGGCACGGCCGTCCACTGATTGCCTGAGTTATTCCTGCAGATGTGCTGCTCACAGCATGTCCCCCCATTAGAAATGAACACCTCATTACCGGTATATAAACGACCTAATTAAACATAATACAGCTCTCTCTGCATCGACTCATTAATGCACAGCCCTCCTTTCTTTCCTTCTGAAGGAGGGAGGAAGAGAATGAACCAGAGAATGAACCAGAGAACACTCTGGACACAACAGGGAAGGCAAGGTCATTACCCCTAACCCCTTAACCCCTAACCTTACCTGAGCCCCAGAAACACAAAACAATGTAAATGTCATGTCCATTTCCACACACTTCATTATACATTATGAGACCCAATGAATTAGTTAGAATTATCTGATTCAAACACTTCATTGGAAGACCTAATAAAAATATAATTAGTTAGAATCTCTCTCCCTCTCCCTCTCCCTCTCTCTCTCCCTCTCCCTCTCCCTCTCCCTCTCCCTCTCCCTCTCTCTCTCCCTCTCCCTCTCCCTCTCCCTCTCCCTCTCCCTCTCTCTCTCTCTCTCTCTCTCTCTCCCTCTCTCTCTCCCTCTCCCTCTCCCTCTCCCTCTCCCTCTCTCCTCTCCTTTCTCCCTCTCCCTCTCCCTCTCTCTCTCCCTCTCCCTCTCCCTCTCCCTCTCCCTCTCCCTCTCTCTCTCTCTCTCTCTCTCTTTCTCAGTAAAACCATCCATATAATGTAAAGGGTGGTACTGGGACTTGGCTATATACACATGGTACCGGTACTGGGACTTGGCTATATACACATGGTACCGGTACTGGGACTTGGCTACGATACACATGGTACCGGTACTGGGACTTGGCTATATACACATGGTACCGGTCCTGGGACTTGGCTATATACACATGGTACCGGTCCTGGGACTTGGCTATATACACATGGTACTGGTACTGGGACTTGGCTATATACACATGGTACCGGTACTGGGACTTGGCTATATACACATGGTACTGAAACTTGGCTATATACACATGGTACTGGGACTTGGCTATATACACATGGTACTGGGACTTGGCTATATACACATGGTACCGGTCCTGGGACTTGGCTATATACACATGGTACCGGTCCTGGGACTTGGCTATATACACATGGTACTGAAACTTGGCTATATACACATGGTACTGGGACTTGGCTATATACACATGGTACCGGTACTGGGACTTGGCTATATACACGTGGTACTGAAACTTGGCTATATACACATGGTACTGGGACTTGGCTATGTACACATGGTACCGGTCCTGGGACTTGGCTATATACACATGGTACCGGTACTGGGACTTGGCTATATGCACATGGTACCGGTACTGGGACTTGACTATATACACATGGTACTGGGACTGGGACTTCCCAAATGGCCTCATATTCCCTATGTAGTACACTCATTTGGACCTGTAGGGGTATATTCAAAGGTAGTGCCCCATTACAGTGCCTTCAGAAAGTATTCTTACCCCTTGACTTACTCCACGATGACGATGTTACAGCCTGAATTCAAAATGGATTAAATTGTTTTGTTTTTCTCTCACCCGTCTACACAAAACACCCCATAAAGACAATGTGAAAACATGCTTTTAAGATTTTTTTTGCTAATTTATTGAAAATGTACATTACATAAGTATTCAAGTCAATACATGTTAGAATCACCTTTGGCAGCGATTACAGCTGTGAGTCTTTTTGGGTAACTCTCTAAGAGCTGTGAATCTTTCTGGGTAAGGCTCTAAGAGCTGTGAGTCTTTCTGGGTAACTCTCTAAGAGCTGTGAGTCTTTCTGGGTAAGTTTCTAAGAGCTGTGAGACTTTCTGGGTAAGTCTTTAAGAGCTGTGAGTCTTTCTGGGTAACTCTCTAAGAGCAGTGAGTCTTTCTGGGTAACTCTCTAAGAGCTGTGAGTCTTTCTGGGTAACTCTCTAAGAGCTGTGAGTCTTTCTGGGTAAGTCTCTTAGAGCTGTGAGTCTTTCTGGGTAAGTCTCTCAGAGCTGTGAGTCTTTCTGGGTAAATCTCTCAGAGCTGTGAGTCTTTCTGGGTAAGTCTCTAAGAGCTATGAGTCTTTCTGGGTAAGTCTCTCAGAGCTTTTCAAACCTGGATTATTCTTTTCAAATTCTTCAAGCTCTGTCAAGTTGGTTGTTGATCATTGCTAGACATCCGTCTTCAAGTATTGCCAGAGATTTTAAAGCCGATTTAAGTCAAAACTGTAACTAGGACACATGGGAACATTAAATGGGGTTTTGGTAAGCAACTCCAGCTACCCCATCACTCTCTTCCAAGATGGCATAGCAGTCAGACGTCTTTGTCCTGGTGTGTCCCTTGTATATATCTTTTTACATATTTTTCTTCGCATGTCTTTTTAAAATATTTTTAAAATATTTTCCTAAACCTCAACTTCAACTCCTGCAACCCTACCCTGATATCGGGGAATTTGTGCCATTCTGAATTTTTTAGAATTTATATTTATATAATAGCCTCACCCAATGTGGCTTGGATCTGCTTTTTTCTAGTCTTTCTATTTACTTCAGATCTGGAATCCCTCAACTGAAGCTAGCCAGCTTGATATTAGAGAGAGGCATGCGTAGCCAAGTGAACATATGGGTCCAGTGAGTGGTTGGGCTGGGGACATGGCCTACCAGCTATCAGTTAGCAAACCATTGCTAGCGGTCATCAACTAACCTTTAGCTTAGAATTCTCTCGAACAATGTGACTCAAACCAGAGCATAACGGACCTATTTCTCTCTGTATCCCCAGATTCCTACCACAAACTCTGAAAATGTTCATCTGGATCTTCGCAACTAGCTAATCGCAATCCCGGGTGACCACTCCTGGCTAACGTTTCCGAGCAAGCACCAATTAGCCTGAAACTAGCCCGGCCAGGGCTCCTGTGCTACCACCGAAGCCCACTCATGGGCTACAATATCCGGACCCCTTCTACTGCCGGTACGGGGCACGGAAACCCGCCGATCCTCTACGACTGGAATACGACATAATCTGCCCCTAGGATTCCAACAGGCCCCTCAGGCGCGACATCCACTGAAGGCCCATTCTGCTAACCTGCTAGGCATGCTAGCTACCTAGAGCTACTTGGAACCCTACTAATTCCACGACTGGTCTATCGACGTCACCGCACGAAGAGGCAAAAACAGACTTACCCTAATCGCGACGTCCCCCAAAGGCTAACATGCTAGCCTTGGTCTGCTAACTGCTAGCTTTCCTGCCCCGGTCTGCTAACTGCAAGCCCCTGCTAACTGCTTGCTTGCTAACCCGGTCTGCTAACTGCTAGCTTGCCAGCCCCGGTCTGCTAACTGCTAGCTTGTTAGCATCGGCCTGCTAACTGTCTGAATCGCCATGTCCCCAGCCCAACCACTCACTGGACCCATATGTTCACTTGGCTACGCATGCCTCTCTCTAATATCAATATACCTTGTCCATTACTGTCCTGGTTAGTGATTACTGTCTTATTTCACTGTAGAGCCTCTAGCCCTGCTCAATATGCCTTAACCAACCATGTTGTCCCACCTCCTACATATGCGATGACATCACCTGGTTTAAACATCTTTAGAGACTACATCTCTCTCATCATTACTCAATGCCTAGGTTTACCTCCAATGTACTCACATCCTACCTTACCTTTGTCTGTACACTATGCCTTGAATCTATGCTATCGTGCCCAGAAACCTGCTCCTTTTACTCTCTGTTCCGAACGTGCTAGATGGCCAGTTCTTATAGCATTTAGCCGTACCCTTATCCTTCTTCTCCTCTGTTCCTCTGGTGATGTGGAGTTTAATCCAGGTCCTGCAGTGCCTAGCTCCACTCCCACTCTCCAGGTGCTCTCATTTGTTGACTTCTGTAACCGTAAAAGCCTTGGTTTCATGCATGTTAACATTAGAAGCCTACTCCCTGTTTTACTCACTGCTTTGGCACCCTCTGCCAACCCGGATGTCTTAGCCGTGTCTGAATCCTGTCTTAGGAAAACCACCAAAAACCCTGAAATCTCCATCGCTAACAATAACATTTTCCGCCAAGATAGAACTGCCAAAGGGGGCGGTGTTGCAATCTACTGCAAAGATAGCCTGCAGAGTTCTGTATTACTATCCAAGTCTGTACCCAAACAATTCGAGCTTCTACTTCTAAAAATGCACCTTTCCAGAAACAAGTCTCTCACTGTTGCCGCTTGCTATAGACCTCCCTCTGCCCCCAGCTGTGCTCTCGATACCATATGTGAATTGAATTTCCCCCATCTATCTTCTGAGCTCGTGCTACTAGGTGACCTAAACTGGGACATGCTTAACACCCCGGCCATCCTACAATCCAAGCTTGATGCCCTCAATCTCACACAAATTATCAATGAACCTACCAGGTACAACTCCAAATCTGTAAACACGGGCACCCTCATAGATGTCATCCTAACTAACTCGCCCTCCAAATACACCTCTGCTGTTTTCAATCAAGATCTCAGTGATCACTGCCTCATTGCCTGCATCCGTAATGGGTCTGCGACCAAACGACCACCCCTCATCACTGTCAAAAGCTCCCTAAAACACTTCTGCGAGCAGGCCTTTCTAATCGACCTGGCCGGGGTATCATGGTATGACATTGACCTCATCCCGTCAGTAGATGATGCCTGGCTATTCTTTAAAAGTGCCTTCCTCACCATCTTAAATAGGCATGCACCATTCAAAAAATGTAGAACTAGGAATAAGATATAGTCCTTGGTTCACTCTAGACCTGTCTGCCCTTGACCAGCACAAAAACATCCTGTGGCGTTCTGCATTAGCATCGAATAGCCCCCGTGATATGCAACTTTTCAGGGAAGTTAGGAACAAATATAAACAGGCAGTTAGGAAAGCTAAGGCTAGCTTTTTCAAACAGAAATTTGCATCCTGTAGTAATAACTCACAAAAAGTTCTGGGACACTGTAAAGTCCATGGAGAAGAAGAGAACCTCCTCCCAGCTGCCCACTGCTATGAGGCTAGGAAACAGTGTCACCACGGATAAATCCACTATAATTGAGAATTTCAATAAGCATTTCTCTACAGCTGGCCATGCTTTCCACTTGACTACCCCTACCCTGGTCAACTGCTCGGCACCCTCCACAGCAACCCGCCAAAGCCCCCACCATTTCTCCTTTACCCAAATCCAGATAGCTGATGTTCTGAAAGAGCTGCAAAATCTGGACCCCTACAAATCAGCCGGGCTAGACAATCTGAACCCTTTCTTTCTAAAATTATCTGCCGAAATTGTTGCATCCCCTATTACTAGCCTGTTCAACCTCTCTTTCGTATCGTCTGAGATTCCCAAAGATTGGAAAGCTGCCGCGGTCATCCCCCTCTTCAAAGAGGGTGACACTCTAGACCCAAACTGCTACAAACCTATATCTATCCTACCCTGTCTTTCTAAGGTCTTCGAAAGCCAAGTTAACAAACAGATCACCGACCATTTAGAATCCCACCGTACCTTCTCCGCTATGCAATCTGGTTTCAGAGCTGGTCATGGGTGCATCTCAGTCACGCTCAAGGTCCTAAACGACATCTTAACCGCCATCAATAAGAGACAATACTGTGCAGCTGTATTCATCGACCTGACCAAGGCTTTCGACTCTGTCAATCACCACATTCTTATTGGTAGACTCGACAGCCTTGGTTTCTCTGTATACTTCTGGCCCCTCTTTGGACACTGTGTTAACTAACCTCCAGCTTGCGCCTCCCTGGTGGCGCAGTGGTTAAGGGCGCTGTACTGCAGCGCCAGCTGTGCCATCAGAGTCCCTGGGTTTGCGCCCAGGCTCTGTCGTAACCGGCCGCGACCAGGAGGTCCGTGGGGCGACGCACAATTGGCCTAGCGTCGTCCGGGTTAGGGAGGGCTTGGTCGGTAGGGATGTCCTTGTCTCATCGCGCACCAGCGACTCCTGTGGCGGGCCGGGCGCAGTGCGCGCTAACCAAGGTTGCCAGGTGCACGGTGTAGCCTCCGACACATTGGTGCGGCTGGCTTCCGGGTTGGATGCGCGCTGTGATAAGAAGCAGTGCGGCTGGTTGGGTTGTGTATCGGCGATGACTTTCGTCTCTCCCAAGCCCGTACAGGAGTTGTAGCGATGAGACAAGATAGTAGCTACTACAACAATTGGATACCACGAAATTGGGGAGAAAAAGGGGTAAAAATTTTAAAAAATAAAATAAAATAAAAAATAACCTCCAGCTTTAATGCCATACAACTCTCCTTCCGTGGCCTCCAACTGCTCTTAAACACAAGTAAAGCTAAATGCATGCTATTCAACCGATCACTGCCCGCACCTGCTCGCCCGTCCAGCATCACTACTCTGGACGACTCTGACTTAGAATACGTGGACTGGTTAGACTGTAAACTCTCCTTCCAGACTCACATTAAGCATCTCCAATCCGAAATTAAATCTAGAATTGGCTTCCTATATCAAAACAAAGCATCCTTCACTCATGCTGCAAAACATAAAACTGACCATCCTACCGATCCCTGAGCCATCCGTTTTGTCACCAAAGCCCCATATACTACCCACCATTGCAACCTGTATGCTCTCATTGGTTGGCCCTCGCTTCATACTCATCGCCAAACCCATTGGCTACAGGTTATCTACAAGTCTCTGCTAGGTAAAGCCCCACCTTATCTCAGCTCACTGGTCACCATAGCAGCACCCACTCATAGCACGCGCTCCAGCAGGTATATCTCACTGGTCACCCCCAAAGCCAATTCCTCCTTTGGTCATCTTTCCTTCCAGTTCTCTGCTGCCAATGACTGGAACGAACTGCAAAAATCTCTGAAGATGGAGACTCATATCTCCCTCACTAGCTTCAAGCACCAGCTGTCAGAGCAGCTCACAGATCACTGCACCTGTATATAGATAGCCCATCTGTAAACAGCCCATCTATCTACCTACCTCATCCCCATACTGTATTTATTTATTTATCTTGCTCCTTTGCACCCCAGTATCTCTACTTGCACATTCATCTTCTGCACATCTACCATTCCAGTGTTTCATTGCTATATTGTAATTACTTCGTCACCATGGCCTATGTATTGTCTTAACTCCCTCATCTTACCTCATTTGCACTCACTGTATATAGACTTTTTGTTTTCTTTTGTTCTACTGTATTATTGACTATGTTTGTTTATTCCATGTGTAACTCTGTGTTGTTGTATGTGTCGAATTGCTATGCTTCATCTTGGCCAGGTCACAGTTGTAAATGAGAACTTGTTCTCAACTAGCCTACCTGGTTAAATAAAGGTGTTCTCAACTGGCCTACCTGGTTAAATAAAGGTGTTCTCAACTGGCCTACCTGGTTAAATAAAGGTGTTCTCAACTGGCCTACCTGGTTAAATAAAGGTGAAATAAAATACAAAAGTAAAAAAGTCAGAGCAAAAACCTGTTTTAGGTTATTGTCCTGCTGAAAGGTGAATTTGTCTCCCTGTGTCGGTTGAAAAGAAGAATGAACCAGATTTTCCTCTAGGAATTTGCCTGTGCTTAGCTCCATTCAGTTTATTTTTATCCTAAAAAACTGCATAGGTCTTGTTGATGACAAGCATACCTATAACATGATGCAGCCATGCTTAAAAATATGAAGTGTGGTACTCACTGATGTGTGTTGTGTTGGATTTGCCCCCAAACACTTTGTATTCAGGACATAAAGTTAATTTCTTGATCACATTTCTTAGCTTTACTTTAGTGCCTTATTGCAAACAGGATGTATGTTTTGGAATATTTTTTATTCTGTACCAGACTTCCTTCTTTTCACTCTGTCATTTAGGTTAGAATGGTGGAATAACTATAATGTTATTGATCCATCCTCAGTTTTCTCCCATCAAAGCCATTCAACTCTGTAACTGTTTTAAAGTCACCAACATCCTCAAGGTGAAATCCTTCCTCTTCCTTCGTCTTCTGCAGCTGAGTTAGGAAGGACGCCTGTATCTGTGTAGCGACTGGGTGTATTGACACACCATCCAAACACCTTACAGAAAATTGTATGTGTGGGGTACAGAGATGATGAAGTCATTCAAAAATCATGTTAAACACTACTATTGAACACAGAATGAGTCCATGCAACTTATTCTGTGACTTGTTAAGCACATTTTTACTCCTGAACTTATTTAGGCTTGTCACACCCTGACCATAGTTTGCTTTGTATGTTTCTATGTTTTGTTTGGTCAGGGTGTGATCTGAGTGGGCATTGTATGTTACATGTCTAGTTTGTCTATTTCTATGTTTGGCCTGATATGGTTCTCAATCAGAGGCAGGTGTTAGTCATTGTCTCTGATTGGGAACCATATTTAGGTAGCCTGTTTGGTGTTGGGTTTTTTTGGGTGATTGTTCCTGTCTCTGTGTTTGCACCAGATAGGACTGTTGAGGTTTTTTGCACATTTATTGTTTTGTTAGTTATTTCATGTCTAGTTCCTTTATTAAAGAACATGAATAACCACCACGCTGCATTTTGGTCCGCCTCTCCTTCACCACAAGAAAACCGTTACAAGGCTTGCCATAACAAAGGGGTTGAAAACTTAGTGACTGAAGACATTTCAGCTTCTCATTTTTTATTTAATTTGTAAAGATTTCTAAAAACATCATTTCACTTTGACACTATGGCCAGTGTTTAGGCCAGTGGCACAAAAAATAATAATAATTGAATCCATTTCTAAATTCAAACTGTAACACAACAGCATGTGGACAATGTAAAAGGGTGTAAATACTTCTTGGAGGGAAAAGGGTGTAAATACTTCCTGGAGGGAAAAGGGTGTCATTTAGGACGCTAACCATGTATTTACCCCCCCCCCCCCCAAACCTTTATTAATGAACTGTGGTCTAAACCCCCAGAGGAGGTGAACTCAAACCTCAATATATTAGCAAAGGCCTGTATAAAAATGGGACAAACTGAAAGGGGGGGGGGGGAAGCAGTGCATGAAAAAAAATTGAGGCCACCCCTTTGAGCCTCAATCGCCCTCCCTATCGCCCCCCCCATACACCACCCAGCCCCTATCCAAACAAGCACCCTCCACTTGTAAGCCTCAATAATTCAACACTAATTAAAAAGACACCAGAATACACAACCAACTGCTTTGAGTGCAGCAGAGGCATCCATCCCAGCCAGCAGCGCATACACATAAACCTAACCCTAACCATATACAGCTAGGTTCCGCAACCCACGAGCCATATTTGGCCCACAGGTGGTTTTATTTGCCCCCCCCCCCCACCCCTCAAGTTATCTGAGCAAAAAAATGTTAAACATTTCTGTTGTTGGACATAAAAGATTGTAAAAACACCAGGAAATCAGCTCCAAGTGATTTTAATTTCAGAAATCTATTCCCATGCATGATAAAGAGACACGTGATCGTATCCAAATGTAAGCAAAGTTTGAAATGAATCTAGTTGATGATCCCTGATGTAACCCTAACCACATACAAGCTAGACCCTGAACCACATACAGGACTATACTAGACTACTAACCCTAATCATATACAGGCTAGACCCTGAACCACATACAGGACTATACTAGACTGCTAACCCTAATCATATACAGGCTAGACAGGACTATACTAGACTGCTAACCCTAAACCTAACCATAGACAGGCTAGACTAACCACATACAGGACTATACTAGACGGCTGTATGGACTATACTAGACTACTAACCCTAATCATATACAGGCTAGACCCCTAAACCTAACCATAGACAGGCCTAGACTTCTACGGCTGTATGGGACAGGGAAGTGGGAGTTAGGCGGTCAGAGAGGAACTACCATGTTATTAAATGGACTAGTCAAGAGACTAAACAAGTCTTGTGAGTATACGTAACACAGGCCGCCTCGTGAATGGTGGAACATATCAGCTCCTACTCCTGTTGTTTAAACCCTTGCCATTAGGGTTGTGAATTGGCAGGGACCACACGATAAGATATGATCACGATACTTAGGTGCTGATACGTATATGCATTGCAATTCTCACGATTCTTACGAATCTATATGTATTGTGTGATTCGATACTGTGATTTTATTGCGATTCGATGTTCCAAAAAAACATTGCTCACCATGTCTGTTGCGGAGAGACGAGAGAGAGAGACAAGGTTTGATCAGTCAAGGAAATAAAAGTTCTGAAAACACATTGGCTCTAAAAGGAAGATGAAGAACAAGCTACTATTGAGGAGCACTAGTTGCCTGTCAAATCATAAGAGGGTGGGGTGATAGGCGGGATGGACCGAGAGTACCTGAGGGCCGGTTTACAGCGATAGGTGGGATGGACTGAGAGTAGCTGAGGGGTGGGGTTAAGGTGATAGGTGGGATGGACTGAGAGTAGCTGAGGGGTGGGGTTAAGGTGATAGGTGGGATGGACTGAGAGTGGCTGAGGGGTGGGGTTAGGGGTGGGGTTAAGGTGATAGGTGGGATGGACTGAGAGTAGCTGAGGGGTGGGGTTAAGGTGATAGGTGGGATGGACTGAGAGTGGCTGAGGGGTGGGGTTAAGGTGATAGGTGGGATGGACTGAGAGTAGCTGAGGGGTGGGGTTAAGTTGATAGGTGGGATGGACTGAGAGTAGCTGAGGGGTGGGGTTAAGGTGATAGGTGGGATGGACTGAGAGTAGCTGAGGGGTGGGGTTAAGGTGATAGGTGGGATGGACTGAGAGTGCAAACATTTTATTGCGATATTGTCCACAACAACAGAAAATATTGTCAATCTTCAGAGGACAAAAATAACTTTGTTTTTACAGCTTTTTATTTTTTGTTACATTTACATTCTACATACATTTTCCATTCATGGACACGGCACTTTTTTACACAGTGTTTACATACTGTAGTTATTTGACATAAATTGCATCTAGATAGCTAGTACTTAAACACATACAGTATTCATGATATATATCGTGTTTGCAGTCCTAACTATTATAGAACATGAGCTTTTAACCCAACTCCTCAGATACTCTCAGGTCCATCCCACCTATCACCTTAACCCAACCCCTCAGCTACTCTCAGTCCATCCCACCTATCACCTTAGCCCCACCCCTCAGCTACTCTCAGTCCATCCCACCTATCACCTTAACCCCACCCCTCAGCTACTCTCGGTCCATCCCACCTATCACTGTAAACCGCCCCTCCCCACCCCTCAGGTACCCACCTCTTGCTACTCTCAGTCCATCCCACCTATCACCTTAGCCCCACCCCTCAGCTACTCTCAGTCCATCCCACCTATCACCTTAACCCCACCCCTCAGCTACTCTCGGTCCATCCCGCCTATCACTGTAAACCGCCCCTCAGGTACTCTTGGTCCATCCCACCTATCACCTTAGCCCCACCCCTCAGCTACTCTCAGTCCATCCCACCTATCACCTTAACCCCACCCCTCAGCTACTCTCGGTCCATCCCACCTATCGCTGTAAACCGCCCCTCAGGTACTCTTGGTCCATCCCACCTATCGCTGTAAATCGCCCCTCAGCTACACTCGGTCCATCCCGCCTATCACCCCACCCTCTTATGATTTCCATGAGCCATATATATTTCAAATGTGCTGTGATGTTTCTCATGAATTCTCAACCTTTCTAATCGCTTAGTATCTACAGATTGTAAATGAAAGATTAATATTTTTACTAAAAATATTTATTATATTGTCTATTGCTTGACTATGGCTTTCTAAAACTTTGTCGGGTTCATTTTCGGCTAATGTGATTTTTCAGCCATTTCTGAACCTGTGTCTTGAAACCAGCTACATAGGAGCAATACCCAAATAAGTGATCTAATGATTTTGTCTCTTCACAGAAAAATCTGCAGAGCTGTATGCCCCAACTACATAACATTGGTGGAAATAATTTAGTATAATCATTTAAATGGCAAAAACTCAGAATTCAGAATCAAGTGTTGTTTTGTGTACCAGTTCATAAACCATGTGCCATGGAATCGGCTCATCGAAAATCTCTTCCCATCTAGTTTGCAACCTGTATGGCGCAGCTGTTGACATGTCCTGTCAACATGTCGGTCCTAAAATGAAACTGGTATATTTTCTATTTACAACGATTTGTTTGTTGTTGCCAATTTTCTATAAAAGGACAGGCAAACAAGTTCCATACCTTCTCACCCTTCCACTTGACTCCTCCGTTTTTTCCCCCAGTATTCATTTTCCCCCCATCACTACTTACCACATCGTTGACCGTAATGGGTACCTTTAATGAACTGGTGCTTAGCAATAATATTTTTTTTTAATTCTGTGTTTATTGCTGCATCTTGTATGATATAAACATATAAATTGAACCTATGACTCATGGTCCTCGTCATCCCAAAGCCAGGTGGGCATACAAATATAGCCGCTGACGCTGTGCCAAGTCCACGGGAGAGAGCCCTGGTCAAACCTAGTGCACTATTGAAGGGAATAGGGTGCTGTTTGGAACGCATCCTATGTTCATTAGCCAGGAGCGTGTGATAAGGCACGTTAAAATAAATAATCCTTTTTCACAGCTCCATTTCATGGGAAAATATCCCCCCTTCCCCTGCTGCCCCCCGAGAATCTTTTGGTTCAAACATCTGAAGGCGTGGAGGAGTGAACAGTGAACTCAGACAGACAGACAGACAGACAGACAGACAGACAGACACTGGGTGATCCAAATGGCACCGTGCCTTTTCCCTTATATAGTTCACTACTTTTCACCAGGGCCCATTCCATATGATAAGTGCACTATGTAGGGAATAGGGCACCATAGGTTCCTGGTCTAAAGTAGTGCACTATGCAGGGAATAGGGTGCCATTTGGGACACCAACAGAATGTTCTGAGGAACTAAGGGGCCCCTGGTCATCCAACCTGTAGCATGGCATGCCTGCTTTCTGCTCCTCCTCCAAGGTGCTGCCTCCCAAATAGCACCCTATTCTCTATATAGTGCACTACTTTTAATCAGAGACCTATCTCGGGGCGGCAGGTAGCCTAGTGGTTAGAGAGTTGTGCAAATAACCAAACGATTGCTAGATCGAATCCCTGAGCTGACAAGGTAAAAATCTGTTGTTCTGCCCTTGAACAAGGCAGTTAACCCACTGTTCCTAGGCCGTCATTGTAAATAAGAATTTGTTCTTAACTGAGTTGCCTAGTTAAATATGTAAATAAAAATAAATACAACTAATGAATTAGTTCATTCAAAAACAAACAAATGTGCAGTCCTTCCACATGAAAAAAGTTGATCAATTGTATTTTTTTCCTTATCAATTTACACACAATGACAAAGTAAAATCAGCTTTTCGGAAAATTCTGCACATTTATTAAAAATAAAAAACAGAACTACCTTATTTACATAAGTATTCAGACCCTTTCCTATGAGTCTCGAGGTTGAGCTTCGGTGCATCCTGTTTCCATTGATCATCCTTGAGATGTTTCTATAACTTGATTGGAGTCCACCTGTCGTAAATTCAATTTTTTGGACATAATTTGTAAAGGCACAAACCTGTCTATATAAGGTCCCACAGTTGACAGTTCAAGTCGATCACATATGCAGTCTATCACAGTGCCATCTGTTTTGTCACCAAAGCCCCATATACTACCCACCATTGCGACCTGTGTGCTCTCGTTGGTTGGCCCTCGCTTCATACTCGTCGCCAAACCCACTGGCTCTTGGTCATCTACAATCTTTGCTAGGTAAAGCCCCGCCTTATCTCAGCTCACTGGTCACCATAGCAGCACCCACCCGTAGCACGCACTCCAGCAGGTATATTTCACTGGTCACCCCCAAAGCCAATTGCTCCTTTGGCCACCTTTCCTTCCAGTTCTCTGCTGCCAATGACTGGAACGAACTGCAAAAATCACTGAAGCTGGAGACTCATATCTCCCTCACTAACTTCAAGCAGAGCAGCTCACTGATTACTGCACCTGTACATAGCCCATCTGTAAATAGCCAATTCCAACTACCATACTGTATTTATTTATTTATCTTGCTCCTTTGCACCCCAGTATCTCTACTTGCACATTCATCTTCTGCCTTACCTCCCTTATCTTACCTCATTTGCACACACTGTATATAGACTTTTTCTACTGTATTATTGACTGTAGGTTTGTTTATTCCATGTGTAACTCTGTGTTGTTGTTTGTGTCGAACTGCTTTACTTTATCCTGGCCAGGTCGCAGTTGTAAATGAGAACTTTTCTCAACTAGCCTACCTGGTTAAATAAAGATGAAGTAAAACATTTAAATTAAAAAAGTCAGAGCAAAAACCAAGACATGAGGTCGAAGGAATTGTCAGACAGGATTGTGTCGAGGCACGGATATGGGGAAGTGTACCAAAAAATGTCTGCAGCATTGAAGGTCCCCAAGAACACAGTGGCCTCCATCATTCTTAAATGGAAGAAGTTTGGAACCACCAAGATTCTTCCTAGAGAGTTCCTCTGTGGGGATGGGAGTATCTTCCAGAAGGACAACCATCTCTGCAGCACTCCATCAATCAATCCTTTATGATAGAGTGGCCAGACGGAAGCCACTCCTCAGTAAAAGGCACATGACAGCCCCCTTGGAGTTTGTCAAAAGACACCTAAAGCACTCAGACCATGAGAAACAATAATTTTTTGGTCTGACAAAACCAAGATTGACCTCTTTGACCTGAATCCCAAGTGTCACGTCTGGAGCAAACCTGGCACCATCCCTACGATGAAGCATGGTGGTGGCGGCATTCCTACGGTGAAGCACGGTGGTGTCACCATCCCTACGGTGTAGCATGGTGGGCTCCCGAGTGGCGCAGCACTCTAAGGCACGGCATCTCAATGCAAGAGGCGTCACTACAGTCCCTGATTCGAATCCAGGCTGTATCACATCTGGCCGTGATTGGGAGGCCCATAGGGCGGTGCACAATTGGCCCAGCGTGCTCCAGAGTGCTCAGGATCTCAGACTGGAGCGAAGGTTGACCTTCCAACAGGACAACGACCTTAAGCACACAGCTTAATACAGAAGTGGCTTTAGGTCAAGTCTCTGGAGTGGCCAAGACTTGAACCCGATCCAACATCTCTGGAGAGACCTGAAAATAGCTGTCTGGCGACGCTCCCCATCCAACCTGATAGAGCTTGAGAGGATCTGCAGAGAAGAATGGGAGAAACTCCCCAAATACAGGTGTGCCAAGTTTGTCGTATCAAGTTTGTCGTATCATACCCAAGAAGACTCACTGCCAAAGGTGTGTCAACAATGTACTGAGTAAAGGGTCTGAATACTTATGTAAATCAGATTGTCCGGTTTTTATTTTTAAGAAATTAGCAAACATTTCTAAAAAACAGTTTTCCTTTGTCATTATGGGCTAAAAATAATAACATTTTCATTTTTTTATATAAAAAAAAACATTTGGACATAAAAGACTGTAAAACACCAGGAAATCAGTACCAAGTGATTTTAATTTAAGAAATCTGAAATCACGCAAATGTAAGCAAGGTTAGAAATTATTATGTTCTAGTCAAACATTATATCTGTTTAGGCTTCTTGCGGTCAATAAGCAGTCTACAAAGTATTTGTAATTATGTTCCGGCCTAAAAGTCCATCCCAAATACTAAAAGCTCACATTTTCCATAACTTGTAGGTAGTTAGGTAGGACTGGGGTCTGAACGGATATCTCAAAGCTTCTGCTCTTTTCTATAACCTATAGCGAACACAATATATGGTCTATCCTAGGTCTACGTAGGAATTCTCGATTATGGGGGAGGGGGGGGGGGGGGTAAATGCAAATTAAATACTGTAGTAGTTACTATAGTTTTAAAAAAGCTTTTCGCAGACATTTTTGTTGTATTTACTAGAGTGTTTTTTGTGTGTATAATACTGTAGTATTTACTATAGTATTATTCTACAGTATACTACAACGTTCTATACTAAGTACTACACACTATTGAGGGATACTGTAAGGCGTCTGTCTAGGTGTAGCATGTAAGGCGGAGTTAGGCGCAGGACACAGAGATGAGTAATAACCGTAACTTTACTCAAAACAACAAATATTCCAAGAAGGAACATAATTGTCACGCCCTGACCTTAGAGATCCTTTAAATTCCCTATTTGGTAGGTCAGGGTGTGACTAGGGTGGGAAATCTATGTTTATATTTCTTTGTTGGCCGAGTATGGTTCCCAATCAGAGGCAGCTGTCTATCGTTTTCTCTGATTGGTGATCATACTTAGGCAGCCCTTTTTCCCACCTTCTGTTGTGGGATCTTGTCTTTGTGCGTTGCATGTGTTGCACTCCGAAGCTTTACGTTCGTTGAGTTGTTTATTGTTTTTTAGTGGAACATTTAAAATTGAAGAAAATGTACGCCTACCAAGCTGCACCTTGGTCTTCATTTAAAGACGGACGTTACAGAAGATCCTACCACCAATGGACCAAGCAGCGTGGTCAGGAGGACTGGACCTGGGAGGAAATCCTGGAGGGAGATGGACCTTGGACAATGGCCGGGGAGTATCGCCGTCCGAAGGAGCAGATGGAGGCAGCGAAAGCAGAACGGCGACGTTATGAGGAGTTAAACCAACAAAGAAAGCACGAGAGGCAGCCCCCCCCAAAAAAATTGGAGGGGAGGCACACGGGGAGATTGGCGGAGTCAGGGTTCAGACCTGAGCCAACTCCCCGTGCTTACCGTGGGGAGCGAGTGATCGGTCAAGCACCGTTTTATCCGGTTCTGCGCACCCGGTGCGCTCTGTACAAGCTCCCCGCAGTTTCCATGCTAGAGTGGGCATTCAGCCAGGACGGATTGTGCCGGCTCAGCGCTCCTTGCCTCAGGTGCATCTCTTCGGCCCTGGATATCCTGCGTCAGCTCTACGCACTGTATCCCCAGTTCGCCAGCACAACCCAGTGCGGCCTGTGCCAGCACCCCACACTTGCCGTGCTACAGGGGGAATTCAGCCAGGATGCGTTGTGCCAGCTCTACGCTCCAGGCCTCCAGTGCGCCTCCACGGCCCAGATTATCCTGCGTCGGCTCTACGCACTATGCTCCCAGTGAGCCTTCACAGCCCAGTGTGTCCGGTGCCAGCTCTCCACACTCACCGAGCTAAAGTGGGTATCCAGCCAGCATGCGTTGTGGTAGCTCCCCGCACCAGGCCCCCAATATGTCACCTCAGTCCAGTGAGACCTGTACCGGCTACACATACGAAGCCTCCAGTAATGATCCATTGCACAAAGCCTCCAGTGATGATCCATGGCACGAAGCCTCCAGTGATGATCCATGGCCCAGAGCCTGTAGTGACAATCCATGGCACGAAGCCTCCAGTGATGATCCATGGCCTGGAGCCTGTAGTGATGATCCATGGCACGAAGCCTCCAGTGATAATCCATGGCCTGGAGCCTCTAGTGATAATCCATTGCACGAAGCCTCCAGTGATGATCCATGGCAAGGAGCCTTCAGTGAAGGTCCCCAGTCCAGAGCCTCCAGCGACGGTCTGCAATCCAGAGTCTCCAGCGTATGTCTGCAGTCCAGAGCCTCCAGCGACGAGTTGCAGTCCAGAGCCTCCAGCGGGGGTTCCCAGTCCGGAGCCTCCGGCGACGATCTGCAGTCCGGAGCCTCCAGTGGTGGTTCCAAGTTCAGAGCCTCTGGCGATGATCCTTGGTCCGGTTCCACAGAAGCGGAGGGATCAGTGTAGGGAGCGGGGGCTACGTCCCGAACCGGAGCCGCCACCGAGGGTAGATGACCACCCGGACCCTCCCCTATAGGTTCAGGTTTGAGGCCGGGAGTCCGTACCTCTGGGGGGGGGGTACTGTCACACACTGACCTTAGAGAACCTTTAAATTCTCTATTCCGTAGGTCAGGGTGTGACTTGGGTGGGAAATCTATGTTTAAATTTCTTTGTTGGCTGAGTATGGTTCCCAATCAGAGGCAGCTGTTTATCGTTGTCTCTGATTGGGGATCATACTTAGGAAGCCCTTTTTCCCACCTTCTGTTGCGGGATCTTGTCTTTGTGCGTTGCATGTGTTGCACTCCTAGCTTTACGTTCATTATTGAGTTTTTTATTGTTTTTGGTGGAACATTTATAATTAAAGAAAATGTACGCCTACCACGCTGCACCTTGGTCTTCATTTAAAGACGGACGTTACAATAATCAAGCTCACAAACGAGACCAACTTACAATGAACAAACATGCACAAAACCATGGGGGACACAGAGGGTTAAATAAGGAACATATCATTATGGGAATGGAATCCAGGTGTGTACAATGAAGACAAAACAAATGGAAAATGAAAACCGGTTAGAAAACCGTGACGTTGTCCGTCGATCGCTGCCCGAACAAGGAGAGGGACCAACTTCGGCGGAAGTTGTGACAGATATTAAAGTGTGTAGTATAATATACTACAGTTCACTACAGAATTCTATAGTAAACTGTAGTATTCTATAGTAAACTGTAGTCTTTTTTATGGGCCCTGGTCAAATGCAGTGCACTATAAAGGGAATAGGGTGCCAGTTGGAACCTAGACCTTGGTGAGACCTCGGTGAGACTTTTTGTGAGACCTTGTTGAGACCTTGGTGAGACTTTGGTGAGACTTTTTGTGAGACCTTGGGCAGACCTTGGTGAAACCTTGGTGAGACTTTGGTGAGACTTTTTGTGAGACCTTGTTGAGACTTTTTATGAGACCTTAGTGAGACTTTGGTGAGACCTTGGTGAGACCTTGCTGATACTTTTTATGACACCTTGGTGAGACTTTGGTGAAACCTTGGTGAGACCTTGGTGAGACTGTATGCATGTGACAGTGGTTGACATGAGGCCTGTTAATTACTGTAATGACACGGCACTCTCATTAAGTCCCCAGGCCTAACTAGCGGACTCCAAGTGGCACTGTCTCTGGTCTGTGTGTGTGTGTGTGTGTGTGTGTGTGTGTGTGTGTAGCCTCGTTAGTGCAGACAGCTGTTCCTCTCAGCCAAAGCTCCTCCCGGGCCAGGCAGCTTTGGGATACATACACACACAGCGTTGTGACTGTGAGGGGCTCTGGGCTAGCTAGCTGGTGATCCCTCCCCTCCCCACTACCCATATAAGCAACGACAAATCAACACTAACAATAAATTAAAAAAAACATCAACCCCAAGAAACCAACAATAACCCATCATGGGACAACAAAACATCCTTGAGTAAGATTCCAACTATCTCAGAGCATATACTGATGAACAGACTGACATATAGAGCAAGTCACTAGTGTTGGGGGGTGTAGAGGTGTGTGGAGGGGGGGGGTAAAGCATGTAATAAGAGTCCTCCAGAACCTGTGAGTAAGGAAGGGTGACATAACGTGTACCCATGTCCCTTTGTGGAGCTGTGCAAGGGCAGAGGTAGCTGGGATGTTCCAGGAAGCCATTGTATATCCAAGTCTCCAAAATGTCAGGGATTTGTAGCACTCATTCTTTCGTATGATAGATTCTCCCCCTTTCCTTTGTGCCAGTCAGACCTTTAGGCCTATTACAGTACCTATTGTTAAGTGTCTCAGAGGATTGCTAATTTAGGATCAGTTTGAACTTTTACATCACAATGATTAAGATAACATGGACTGGGGAGCACCTGATCCTAGATTAGCACTGCTACTCTGAGATGCTTCATCAGTATGTTGTTATGGTTCAGCAGTATGTTGTTATGGTACATCAGTATGTTGTTATGGTACATCAGTATGTTGTTATGGTACGTCAGTATGTTGTTATGGTACATCAGTATGTTGTTATGGTACATCAGTATGTTGTTATGGTACATCAGTATGTTGTTATGGTGAATCAGTATGTTATTATGGTTCAGCAGTATGTTGTTATGGTACATCAGTATGTTGTTATGTTACATCAGTATGTTGTTACGGTACATCAGTATGTTGTTATGGTTCATCAGTATGTTGCTATGGTACATTTCTGCTAATGCTGTATCAGTGGTTAGGAAGCAAAATGCGCCCTCCCTCCTTCTTTCCCCCACCCCGCCTCTAGATTTCACATGCTTTTCAACTCTGAATATGTGTGTTCAATTAGGAGTTGGTCAAACAGGATTAAATCTCAAATGCCTGACAATATTTAAATGGCCGGTTATCCATCTCTGAAGAAACGCGGCAGCAGCAACGATGCTGGGTACCATAAAATGGAAATTAGAATGTGTAGCAAGGCTGAGTTCTAAAGGCCACCCTATTCCCTACATAGTGCACTACATTTGACC